>NW_020954596.1:46359470-46631337 GCF_900497805.2 Vombatus ursinus | reverse complement strand
ATCATCATCATCATCATCATCATCATCATCATCATCATCATCATCATCATCATCGTCATCAGGTATATTTCCAGTAATGGGTTTGCTGGGCCAAAAGATATGAACATTTTAGTAGCTTATTTTATGATCACAGATTGAACTGAAAGGTACCTCCAAAGCCATTTATTCCAACCCCCTCATTTTATATATGAAGGGAGATAAAATGAATTGCATAATTCCCAAGTGATTTCCAGAGCAGTAGAACAATTTATAGTTCTACCAATACTGCATAAGTGTTCCTGTTGTCCCATAGCTCCTCTAACACTTAGTGTTTCTGGGTTTTGGTTTTTTTTTTTAATCATGTCTTTTACTTTGATGGATACATGGCAAAACTTCAGAGTTGTTTTAATTTGCATTTCTCTTATTTAAATTCATTAATATTGAAGTTGCATCGTGGTTTGGCAAACCAGTCAGAGGACAAAATATCAGGAACTTAAATCCTGTTTGGGGCTTTACTATTCATATAGAATTTGATCTTAGCTTGGTGGTACAATTAGGCTAGTAAACCACTGGACCACTATTGTATGGACTAATTACTTATTTGAAAGAAATGATGAGCAAATATTTCACTTTGCTCAAGCTCTTTTTTTTGGTTAGTTTTCCTGTTGTATTACACTAAAGTAATATTTATGAGTGGTGTGTAAATAATATCTTTATTATATAGATAGATTAGCCTAAGCATCACCTAGGATCTAGCTAGGATTGCAAGGAAAGAATATAGCAGAAATGTCCTCAAACCCACTTACCTACTCAACTCCTGGTCTAATACTTGATTTTCTTTTATACATTATATGCTTGTTTACCTTGAATGGTTAAGTATGTGGTAGTGAATCAGATATTTTGGTTGCAAGAGAGTTCTCATATATTATATATATATAATATATGTATATAATAATAAAATAATGTATTTATGTATAATAACATATAATAATACAATATGTACATATATGTGTATATATAAACACATTATGTATATATACACACATATATACATACATACATACATATATATTAGAAATTTTCAAAGATCTAAAACATACCTAAGGGAAATACTAAACTAAATAAAGTCTATCTTTCTTCGATTATTCAAAAGACACTTCTCTGTCTTACAGAATTTCAGGGTGTATCTGCTTCCTCCATAATATGGCTTCATCAATTATCCCTTCTCTCTCTTCTACCTTCAATCTCTTTCTTTTCTCTAACAATATATATTTGCCTATATATTCGCCTGACTCTTCTATTCAATTATCAATTGATAAGCATTTTTTAAGCACCCATGTGCCCTGTGTTGTGTTAAGCACTAAAAACATCCCCTCAATCTGATAATTCCTTGAGCATCATCCTCATTCCCACTTTCCTTTGGCTACCAAAATTTTCGAAAGATGAATCACCCACACTTAGCTCACCATTCTACCGAAACTGCTCCCTCAAAGGCATCTAATGACTTCCTAACCGTTAAATCGAATTTTACTTTACTCTGTACTCATCTTCCTTGATCTTAGTAATGATACTCTTAATCATCCACTTCCTTTGTCTTGAATCTCCTGCCTTGGTTTCCATGATACCATGCTATCTAGCTTCTCAGTTTCATTTACTCTTCTCCCTCCTGTTCACAAAATTAAGGATTTTACATCTCACAAAGCTCTCTATCTCTTGTTTGATCCTAAATTCTTCCCTTATCCGTAGATCTAATAGGTAAACTATTCCATGCTCCCCTAATTTGCTTATGGTATCACTCTTTATGTCTAAATCATGTACCCATTTTAACCTCATTTTGTTATATAGTGTAAGATGTTGGTCTATACCTAGTTTATGCCATACTGTTTTCTAGTTTTCCTAGCCCTCCTATTCACTAAATGACCTAAGGTTCTGTCCCTGCCCTTCTACTATCTCACTAATGATCTTGTTTTCTTTCACAGATTCATCTGTCATCTTCATGCAGATTATTTCTAGATGAGTATTACTCTGGGAGTAGAAGCAGAATGAATATGGGTCAGAATAGCAGATGGTTAAAACTGGAAGGGACCTTAGGGGGATTTTTCATTTTATAGATGAGGAACCTGAAACTCAGGAAAGTTAAGTGATTTGGTCAGGTAGTAAATGGCATAGTCAGAATTTGAATACAGGCCCTCTGACTATCCAGGGCTCTTTTTAAAATTTAATTTCTAAAGTTCTGAATTTAATGAATGCACCCCATGAATATTTTAGTATACAAAGTAGAACAGAAACAGTTTCCATACAACTTGCTTTTAAAAATATATAATAAATTTAATGTTATTTTCAAAGTTGTCCTGCTTATTTATTCCTCCTTCTGAACATCTTTTTTGTTCTCTTCTGTCTAAAAGAATGCTTCAAAGACCTTTTTCTTGTCTTATGTTTTTGACCCCTCTCACCTCCAATCCCTAACTTCATACAATGAAAAAAAAAACCACAATTCTTATAACAAATAAGCATAATCAAACAAAACAAATCTTCACATTTGCACGTACAAAAATGTATGTTCATTCTTGGTTCCTCGATAAGCAGTTGGGAGGTTCTCCACAGTTTTTCCCCCCATTATACTAATGAGAGTACCATATCTCTCTATATTTCTCTTCAGTCCTTCAAGGATCTGTCATTTCATCAGTGTGGTACAGTCCACTGATCCAGATCACTATCTCCCCTACTGCTTATTAGATGGTTTTCAAGAATTGATAAGGACAAAAAAATTGATTGCACTTTGGCTAACCTGATGATGACCTCAGAACTTTGCTAATGAGCTCCACAGACAACAGGAACCCAGTCTGGGCCCCTGAAGTCTTTCCAGTTTGGTTTGAACAGCCAGAGCTTGATAAGGTATTGGATGAGACTGTTAATGGAAGGAGTCATGTATTTCAAAATGAAACTAGGATGGAGAGATACTAGAAAAAAAGCCCATTCATAGTAACAGCTGTGTGAGTTTGTTTAAGTCACTTTATCTCTCTTGGATTCATTTTTTATTCAGCGAAAAAATAAGAAACTTCTTCCAGCTCTGAAATTCTTTTATTCTATTGTTAACCCCATCACTTGTTAACTCCAATTGCGCAAAAAAAAAAGTGTGTATTGTTAACCCCTTAACACTATTATAGTAGTTGATTTCCATACAAATATAGATACTCATTCATCTTGATGCTATTACTACGGCTCAGCCACATAATATTTCCCCCAATTTATTTGATCTACTATGTATTTCCTCATATTATATATATACAAAATATACATACCACTCACTAGTGAATAAGTGGTCAGAGATATAAGCTGATAGTTTTTGAAAAAAAAAAAGAAAGAGAGAGAAATGGTCCATGACTCCCTGAAAAATTGTCCAAACTCTCCAATTATCAGAGACGTGCAAACTCAAATGACTCTGAAATAGCATCTTACACCCACCAAATTACCAAAGCTATTAAAAAACACCAAGGCATCAAAGCTGCTGGCAATGTGGAGAAACAGGGGCCCTATACTTTGTCTGGATGAATTGGTGTGATTTTGAGGGCTGACATATTATATTGTAAGAATTATAAAACTCATCACCATTTGATCCAATAAACTCTTTCAGGTACTATTTTCTAAGGATGTTACAAACAGGAAAAAAAAAACCCAAAACTGTACAAAACTATTTTAATACAAAACTATTTTTGCATTTTTATATTTGTGATAGCAAATCTGGCAACAACTCATGTTCAGTGACTGGGAAGTAGCTAGACATGTTGTGGTATATGAATACCAAATCTATATCTATATTTAACATACATGTATTATAGATACATGATACAATGGATAGAACTTTGGACTTGGGAGTCAGGAAAATCTGAAAATCCTGCCTCAGACACTTAACCAGCAGCAAATCACTTACTCTGTGAGTCTCTGAGACTCACTTTCCTTATCTGTAAAATGGCACCTACCTTATTTGATTCTGTGAAGATCAAATGAGTAATACATGAAAATGCTATGTAAATGTTAGCAATTATTAACATATAAGAAATATGGAAAATATATGAGATGAGGCAGAGTGAAAAAAAGGAGACTTGCAAAAACAATATGAATACTGAAAGCACTATAAATAACAGCAACAACAGCAGCAGCAAAAAAATACAGAAAAAATTCAAAGAGAGATGTGGAAACTGACCATTTGATATTATCTTATTAAAATCAACAGATACATTTTTCTTCAGACAAACTGCATATAATGAGGCCTTGTGTTTCATGAATGACCATATATTATTCTGGATTAAGTATTTGAATGGTTTTGTTGATAATCACTAAGTAGTTTGGAACCAAAAAATAAAACATAATGCTCTCCCACTAACAACAATAAGCAATATTAGATTCTGTAAGAAAGAGAATTTTAAAACGCAAACATTTGTCAGAAAGACATTAGTTTCAGTTTTTCTGCCCTCCCCCACTCAAGGTTGGATGTGATCTGGGCAGGGGATTAAAGTTCACCGAAGTTCCCGTCTGTTTAGACTTTGGCCTGTGATGGAGAGCCTACTGAAAAGTTAATATTTATCTTATCTCAATGAGTTCAACTCAGCTTGAGATCACAGTGAAAAGAAGAGGAAAATGCTAAAGAGTTCTCTGGGAAAGGAAAATGTGGTAGGAGCAAAGTTAAATGTATTAGAATAGCAGTGTGCCTGAGGCCTCTTTACAGAAGTAGGAGAGAAAATATTACAGCTCACAGCAATAGTAGAGATCATCTTATCTCATCATTTTACAGATAAGGAAACTGAGGCCCAAAGTGAAGTGACTTGCCAAAGTTTCCATCAATAGTAAACTGTAATGCCATGATTCAAACCCAGCTCTTCTGATTTCAAATATAGTTGTTTTTTTTTTTCCCTAGCAAAAAATCCACCTCATTGAAACCTGAAGCCAGGTAGCTTTCTTCAAGTCTAGCATTACCCTTTTAAGTGAAAATGCAGTCAAGAAAACCTTGCAAAATAAGTTTTACAATCTGGTTTGTAACCTTGGTATTCTCCTCAACTCCTCACTCTCATTTCCCCATATATCTAATTAATTACCAAATCTTGTGTTTAGACTTCTGAAACATCTTCTGCACCTCTCACATTTTTTCCACTCACATAGTCACCACTCTTGTTTCAGAGGCCAGGACGACTGCAATAGCTTTCTAACTGTTCCCCTCACTGTGAGATTCGCCCCATTTCAATCCATTCTCCCCATAGCTATCAAAGTGGTTTTCCTAAAGCATCGGTTTGAAATGCCTCCCAACTTTAAGAAGCACCAGTGGTTCCCTATTGCCTCTCGGCTCCAATGTCAACATCTTTGTTTTGTATTTATAACCTTTTACTCTTTGGCCCCAACCTACCTTTCCATTCTCATTCATTACTCCATCCACACACTATATGGTCCAGCCAAACTGGCTTTACCTTGCCTGAAGCTGACTCTTCATGTCCCGTTTCTGTGCCTTTGCACTGGTTGACCCTTTTGCCTAGAGCACCCTCCCTCTTCATTTGTACCTCTGATCTATCACTAGTTTCCTTCAAGACTCAGTTCAAGTGGCATCTCCGATATGAAGTCTTTTCTGACCTCCCCAGCCCCTAGTGCCTTCCTCCATCTGTAATCCAACTCTAAATCTATGATACTTTGATCCCACAAATTACTTTGTTTCTTACTTGCCTTTGTTTTGTAATATGCCTATACATATGCACATATTGTCTTCCCTCAAAGAATTGAAGCTCCCTGAGTGCCAGGGTGTTTCACTCTTGTCTTTCCATCTCTAGTGACTCTCATAGTGCTTGGAACTCAGTAGGTGTTTAATAAATGCTTATGGGGGGACTGATTAAAAAAAAGTTCCAAGTTAATTGAAATGGAGAGCATTCTTTGGTCCATAGGGACCTAGGAGTCCACCTGGTCATTGGGGTAAGAGAAACACATCTGAGAGAATTTAGCCAGGGCAACTTTGGAATGACAAATACAAAATATCATGAGTCATGACTCTGTGTAATATACTGTAATTACTCTTAGCAGGGCTTGAAGCTATTGTATTTTTAGTATATAGGAAACCATCATCTCTCAGTGATACTCAAACTTTTTGGTCTCATGACCCCTTTATAAGTTTAAAAATTATTGAAGACTCCCTCAAAGAGTTTTCTTATGTGGGTTATATCTAATAATATTTATCATATTGGAAATCAAAACTGATAAAATTTTAAAATGTTTAATTTATTGAAAATAATAAATTAATTACATTAATATAAATAAAAATTTAATGAAATATAACTATTTTCTAAAAAACAAAAAAAAACTAATGAGAAGAGTGGCATTGCTTTACATATTTATGCAAATCTCTGACTTAATAGAAGACAGCAGGATCCTCATATCTGCTTCTGCATTCAATCTGTTGTAATACATTGTTTTAGTTGAAGCAGATGAAGAAAACCTGGTCTCACACAGATATATAGTTGGAAAAAGAAGGATCATTTTAATAGATAAATAACATTTTAGAATTATTATGAAAATAGTTTTGACTTCTTAGACTTCCTGAAAGAGTCTTGGAAGACTCCAGGGTTCTGTGGACCACACTTTGAGAATCACTACTCTAACATGAACTTAGACACACAGTTACTCCTCTAAAATGACTCTAATTCACTTTGATAGCAAAGTACTAATTGCTTTTTCTAACTGACCTAATATGGCTCAATCCACTTGGAATCCTATCGACAGAAATAGCTTGTTTATGTTTCTATAGTGCTTTATGGTTACAGAGAGCTTTCATATACATTATCTCAGAGATAGGTAGTGTGAAAGTGTTACCCTCATTTTACAGATGAGGAAATGGAACTTTCAGAGAATTAATTCAAAGTCATATATCTAGAAAACAGCAGATGTAGGATTAACTTCAGGTCTGTGGGTACCCATTGCATGGCCCTTTTTCCCACAGCACTTTGTCATGTACTTGGTTATTTTCACAGGGTAGATGACACTGGACTTTTCATGCTATTTATATCATATTCTGACCAGTTTGGATTCTTATGTAGATATGGGTATCTTGTGACAGTGCTACCCACATCACTACCATCCCTTCTGTTCTACAAGAGGAAAAAATCTTAAGGAAAACAAGGAAAAGAAAATGAATAGGGAAAAATAGGAAATTATAAGTTTAGCCAAGAAAAGATAACTCTTAGGCGGGCAACTAGATGGTGCAGTGGATAGAGCTCCGGCCCTTGATTCAGGAAGACCTGAGTTCAAATCTGGCCTTCGACACTTGACACTTACTAGCTGTGTGACCCTGGGCAAGTCACTTCACCCCACTGCCCCACCAAAAAAAAAAAAAGAAAAGAAAAAAAAAGAAAGGAAAAAAAGATAACTCTTGGAATATTGATTCCTTCCCCCTAAGGCTACCAAATATCTTCTCTATGTGTATCTTGCATATATCAATTCATGTTCATATTGTCTCTTCTACTTGAAATGTAAGCTGCTTGAGGGCAAGAATTATTATTGTTTTTAATTTGTATCCTCAAGACTTTATATAGGACTTTATGAGTGCTTACTGATTTGAGTCACTGATAGGAGAGTCATAGACCATGACTGTAAGTCATGTGAATGAATTTATGATTTTCACCTTTAAGAAAGAAGAAAAAGATTTTCAAACAAATGTTAAAGTGGCAAATTACTAGAAAGGAGCAACATTTACTTGTGTGGTCATAGGCAATATGGCTATATCGAGGAATATAGTAATATCACTTTTTCTATTTTGTTTTTAGTTTTCAAATTCATTTTTTATGTTTTTTTAAAATTTTCTTTTATTTACTTTTTTATTTTCAATTTTATTATTATTTCAATTTTATTACAATTATTAGTGTATGGACACTAGTATGTCATTTAACTTCTATGCCCTTTAGTTTCCTCATCTATAAAATGGGGAAAGCTACCTCCCTACTTAATAAGGTATTGCAAGAAGACTGTTTTATAAGCCTTAAAGCATAACATGATGCATTATAGGAGTTATTATTATTACTACATTATATGATTTTATTGGGGCTGCTAGGTGGTACAGTGGATGGAGTGCTGGGCCTGAAGTCAAAAAGATTCATTCTTCTGAGCTCAAATCCATCCTCAGACACTTACTAGATGTATAAACCTGGGCAAGTCACTTAATCCTGTTTGCCTCAGTTCCTCATCTGTAAAATGAGGTAGAGAAGGAAATGGCAGATCACTCCAGTATCTTTGCCAAGAAAACCCCAAATGGGGTCATGAAAAGTCAGACAGGACTGAAACGACTTAACAACAACAAAAATGGTCTTAATACATTATATTTTATAAAGTTTCATTTGTATACTTAAAAGAGATCAGCTTAAAATCCATACAGAAAAAAACTAAATGGATGAAAGTTGTGTATTGTGTAGATTACGTCATACAGTTGGATGGCCATAGGGTGTGGACAGGCACTGCAAATGGACAATGAATTGGGCCCAGAGGAAGAGAACAAACTGGATTACATTTGGGAAACTGCAAAGGCTTTCACTGATACCAACTGTTTCTGGAACAAAGCCCCATTTTTTTTCTTTCTTAATACAAATGTTCTCCCTGTGACGCTGTATAACTACAAATCTTGGAACACCACGATGTCCAAGGGGAAAGACATATAAGTGCAAACAAAGAAGAGCCCTGGCAATATGTTATGAGCAATTTGAGCCTGGAGAGGACACTTTTATTAGGAGATTATGAGTTAACAAATATTTCTAGAGCACCTACTATATGCCAGGCACTGCACTAAAGTGCTGGGGATTCAAAGAAAGGCAAATGAAAGTCTGTCCTCAAAGAGCTCCCAGTTTAATGGGGGTGGAGGTTGGGGAGGGAAGGAGGAAACAACATGCAAACAATTATATACAGGATACAGTGGAGATAATCACCAGAGGGGAGGAGTTACAATTAAGGTGTATTAGGAAAGGCTTCCTGTAGAAGGTTGGATTTTAGGTGGGACTTGAAAGAAGCCAGGGAAATCAGAAGGTGGAGGTAGAGGTGAGGGAGAAAATTCCAAGCATGAGAGACAGCTAGTGAAAATGCCTGGAGTCTGGAGATGGAGTGTTTTATGTGAGCAATAGCAAAGGAGGCCAGTGTCACTGGATCTCAGAAAATGGTGGAGTTGGGAATAGAAGATGAATGAAGACTGCAAGGGAGGAAGACTGGGAAGAAGGAGCTTGGGAAGAGCTTCATGGAAGAGAGTAGACCTGAGATGGATTTTGGAAGTTGAGGGGAAGAAGACTTTAACAGACGGAAACGTGTCAGGGTTATGAGGAACGAGCAAGCCGAGGAATCCTTTATAGTGGTGAAAGAGTAATGCTGAAAAAGTGACTTAGGACCTTGGAGGGTTCTACATGCCAGCACCATAACATATTGGAATATAATCTGTATCTGAAGGCACTAAATCATATAATAAATATGCATTAAAAGTCTCTACTCGTATCACTAAATGTGAAAAGTTTTCTAGAATTCAATACTAGGGTTGAGAGGCTGTCTGGAGAGAATCAGTCTGTTAGGTCACTGGTCTTTTCTGACACAAACAAACTCTGTTTCTTTTGGATAATAAGAAGTGGATATACAGGATGACTTTTCAATGTCTCTCCTTTTGGAGAGAGACTTAATTTTGCTTTGTGACAAGAAATCACACAAAAACAAGTAATTACATGTGGCTCTTACCATGCTTTGTAAGTATCTCTTCACATAATACATATTCCTTCCATTCCAATTAAAGAAAAAGATATTGTGAAGAAATTCTAAAAAGATATTAGTACTAAAGACATCCCTTCAAGTCTCACAATGATAAGAATCCATTATGACTTTTTTTTTTAAAGTTAACATTAAGTTTCATGTTATCCTGGTACTCAGGCAAAGGTCGTCTGAGAAAGGTTGTCCAGCTCAGAGCTGTAATTAGGCATGTTTTTTACGCAGAGCAAGTGGTACAAAATGTGCCCAGCAAAAAAAGTGGCATAAAACATATATTCAAATGCTGTGAGGCAGACTGAGAGGGCTAGGGGGAAGGAGTGGCAAGGCCAGATGGACCAGGGACAGTTCACCAGTGGGTTGCTACTAGGGGTGGCAGGAGGAAGAAATGGAAACACCACCTGGCAGCTTCCTATTTTAAGTAATTATTCTTGCTAACTAGGCGCAAAGCTCAGTTATTGCTAGGCTGAGAAGGATTGCAAGGGCTTTCCTTTACATTTTAGTGCTTTGGGCAAAGCTTTGGTCATCTTGTAGGTACATCTTGTAGGTACCTAAGTACAGCTCTGAGACAACGCTATAGCCACCAGCCCAATGCCAAGCTTTCTTTTCTCAAAAACACCATGGAAATGGTATAATGGAAAGAATAGAGGACTAAAAACCTGAAGAGCTAGGTTTGAAACCTGGCCCTGATGCTGCCTGACTGCTGTGACCATGGATATACTACTCGTACTATTTAACTCAAGGTAAAATAATTAGCCCACAGTCACCATAGCCGGGCAGTGTCAGAATCATGTTTTGGTAGACAAAACCCCCAGGGTTTTGCCTGAAGGTGCTAGTTTCACACAAAACCTAACCAATTTTAGACATGCCACCAGCAGTCCTTAAAGCAATTTTGTACAAAATTTTTACTGAAACCAATCATTTACAAACTCTCAGAGGCATCGAATCATTATAATGCCAAAGACAATATTCTTCAAGAGGCTTCTGTATGAAAAAACATTTTGTAAATCTTAAAGGGCTATAGAAATACAGAATATTGTTTGCAACATCAGCTTTTTGGGAAAAAAATTTGCTTTAAAGATGACTTGGTAGCATGTCTGAGATGAGTTAGGTTTTGTGTGGAATTAGTAAGTAACCAATATAATTATGAGGCTAACAACAGATGTTGAGTGTGATACAGAGGTGGAAAGAAAGGATAAGAGATTTCTATCCTGTGTTTTAGCTACACAAGCCTTGCCAGCCATAGGAAGTAACTCTTGGGTGTGCATAGGTTATTAAAAAATGATAACAAGCCAGACTTGAACAAAGAATTCTCACTTTCTGATTCATGTTATTTTGTGCTATGAACAGAGCCCACAATTCAAGAGTGTTTCATGAAAGAGGGCCTACCGATACCAGCTATGGAACAGAGACACATGCTACAACTTAGTGATTGGATGAGTTGTTCAACTCTATGTCAAACAAGTTCAGCGAAGCCTACTTTAATCACTACTCTATGAATTGCTATGTTGTTCATTTAGATGAGAGCATCAGTGGTGCTGGGCAGAGTCAAATAAGTTTCCCAGGCAGGATTCTGATTGTGCTAAGTGCAAGTTAACACCTGTTTCATGTCATTCTGGAACAATGTGGTAAACATGCTTTGAAAATAAAACATGCAGAATTAATAATATTCAAATTCCAAAACGCAACAGACGTTATGTTTGAGGCTTAATAAGATTATTTTTCCTTGGTGAAAAAAGAAATAAATAGCTTGCTTCCATCAGTTTGATTCATTTGCAACTCAAAAGGACACTAATAAAGTTTAAACAGTGACATTTATAAGCTTGACTAAAGCTAGAAAATATAGGATGCGTGGGAAAATTTCCATTTGATTATGGGAAACTTAAATAGTACAAAATGACGTTTAAAAAAAATCTTCCATTTGGAGGAGGAACCGAACTCTTTAAAATCCAATCCAACTCAACAAACATTTATTAAGTGCTTACTACATGTAACACACTTTCTAAGTTCGAGGGATACAGAGAGAATGAAAAGCTGTCCCTACCACAGAGGAACTTACGTTCTAACAGAAAGATACAAACAGAGAAGAATGAATACTTGGTACTTTGAGTGGCAGAGGACATGAACATGTTTTTGGCAGGAGCTAGATGAGAGGTCATCTGAGCTCTCTTCCAGCTCCAAGTGTAAGATTCCATGAGAATTTTTCCATCTCAGATTCTATGATTCTATGCAGAGCCATGGAACAAGCATCAACCTCTGGCTGTTGCCTCTGTGCTCTGATATTGCATGTTGGGCATAAAGAAGAAAGCATTCTTGAGGAACTTGAAGGGGACTTATGTAAACTGGCTACATACCTTTATATATTCAACTATATACCCCTCTGCCCACCCATGGCTGTCAGCAGGCTTCCTACCCAAAATGATTTTTGGAGGTGAAGATACTGAAAACATTTGGAGAGGTGGCATGAAAGTAGGCTCGAATATAGCAGGTGGGTATCAACTTGAGACAAAAGACCCTTCTGATCAAAGGTGAAATTCCCAGATTACCCAGGTTGAAAGGAAAACTCGTTTGCCTTCCCCATCCCAGCATGGCTGGTGAGTATCTTAAAGGAAGGCACTATGGCTTGTATAGCTAAAACACAGGATAGAAAGCTCTTATCCTTTCTCTCCTCCTCTGAATCAGACTCAAAACCTGTTGTTAGCCTACTAGTTCCACACAAAACCTAATCAATCTCAGACATCGTACCAAACAATCTTTAAAGCAATTTTTTTTTCCAAAAAGTTTTACCGAAACCAAGCTGTTCCTTGTATTTTCTTATCCTTGTTGGTATTTTATAGGATTACCAATAAGAAATCTGATTAAGTAACACAAAACTTGCTGTAGCTTGTATTGGGTATTTGCCATAATTAGTGGTTGACCTTGGCCTATTGTGATCTTTTGGGTCCTTCCCAGTACACCCTGACTTGATAATGTGACAGGGGAAGGAATCTCAACCATTACCATATTCCTGTGTGTCACAGATGGGATGATCGCATTGCTCAAGGAATGTTTAGATAACTTCTAGAGTTCTAGGCACATCCCTGAGATAACGTCTGCTCCTAAGCTAGCAATTTGCACAGGCTAATAACCCTATTGATTAAGATAGTAGAAGAAAAACCAAGAAGTTGTCAATAAGCTCGATGTTTTAGCTGAACATTTATGATGAAAAAAAATAGGAAAGGGTAAGGGAAAAATGACTTTTTCCTTTAGTGACATTTAATAATAATAATAATAGTGACATAATAACAACACATTGATATAATGCTTCATGATTTATAAGGTACTTTCCTTCCAAAAGCCCTGTGAAGTAGGCAGAATGTGTATTATTATCCACTGTTTACATATGAGAAAATTTCAGCTCTGAGAGGTTAAAGTATTTCCTCAAACAAAGTCACTTGGCTAGCAAGTTTCAGATCCGGGCTTTCTTGATTCCAATTTTAGTGCTCCTTCCAGCATGCTGCCTAAATTTGGCACCGGTTGGGGCAACATATCTCTAAAGTTGGCTGACGAAAAGGAGCGAGTAAAGTCTAGGCAGTGACTTCCAACTAGTGTCCAGTTGTTTTAGTTGGCCTGCATGAATGATGAGTGTAGGAAAGGGACCTTAAAGACAATGGTATGCCACCAACTGACCATTGTTTAAATTTTTCCTTTAAAATAGTTGGTCTGTAAGCTTAATTATTTATTGCTATCTTTTCTTTCTTTGGGGTGGATATTCTAGATCCTACTGATCCCTTACACAGACAAATGACTAAGCAGTGAGCAAGCCAGATTTGGAATGATCACTTAGGAAGCAAAGCAGGGTCCTCAATTATGCATCTCTGGATTTCTGGAAGCAAGCTCAGCGAGCATCCATTCATGCATTAGCAAAAGGAAGGGCGTTCTATGCGTGCTCTGAGGACTAGGCCCCTTTCCACCAATTCCCTGTTACTTCTGTACAGGTAGCACATCACCATAGGAAGAAAGGCTAGCCCTGGCTGGAAAGATTTAGAAATATTTATATACAAGGCACTTCTATGTATAAAGCACCATGGAAGGTGGTACTGAGAAGTATAAAATATGGTTTTGGTACTAAAGAGTCTTAAAGTCTCTTTGGGATACTAAGCCATAAAGATTTCCAAAGAGTTACACAGACTGATATCTGAAAGGGACCTTAGACGTTATGAAGTCTAAACCCTACTCTGCATTTTGCAGGTTAAGAATTGAGGCCCAGAGGAGTTAGATGACTTTTTCAGGGTTACGTATGGCTTGTAAATGTATGATTTAGAATTACAACTTCAATCCTCTTGACTCCAAGTACAATGCCCTATCTGCTATACCATAGTTCTTTGTAATGTGGCAATATCCTGTGTGAGAGGGTAACCCCCTAATAAAAGGTATACTACAGGTAGTAGCAAAATGAAGGGCACAAGAGTGCTGGGGGACGTCAGCAGAGGAGGGAATCACTGTGAGCTGAGGTGCTTCGCAGAAGAGGCAGGATTTCAATCAGCTCTGCTTTTGAAAGAGGATGTATTTCATTGCACAGATAATTTTTTTCCCCCATACCCTAACCTTCCCTTGGAATGCACTCTGACACTGCCTCACGGCGGTGAATTAGGTTCCCAATGGAGATCTCAAAAGAAGGCAAACTGTGGCAGGCCTTGACCAAGCTGGGCAGGCTAAAATGGATCTGGAAATAGACTGTGTGTCCATCAGCTGAGGACTCGTGTAACTAAGTTCAGAGAATTTCCTCACCAGGTCAACTACAGTGGATGAATTTTTTGGCCATGACAACTCTCAAAACCCAAGTTGTAGAACAGTGGAGGTAGTGCCTTGATGGAGGGAGCACCCACACCTGGGAAATCACAAACTCTTGAAGTCCTGAATTGAAAGCATAACATGGAACAATGGTTTTTATAGGGTGTATTACAAATGTTAAGCATTTCTATCACGAGCAAACTGAAGTGTAAAGCAGCTGATTACTTATCTAAGTTATATTTACAATTATTTTAGTTCCTTATTGGAAGAATACTCCAAAGCTTTAGGAAGTATTTGTTCCTTTAAGGACCAACCTTATTTTGATGGACTTCAGCCAAATAATTAATCCATTTTTTTCCCCTAAAGAAGAATAGTCTCAGTCTGTTCACCCAACTTATCAAGCAAGATTGCACAATAAAATATGACATGTGGAGTCTGTTATTATAGTAAAGTAGCTCACAAGGCTGGATACAAGGAGAACATGTCAACATTCCCATTATAACCCATTATTTTCAGAGGTTGATATCTTGGCTGTAGAAATTTGCTCCAGGCTCATGATTAGTATGCAAGATCACATCCTAGAAACAAATGCTATTAATAAGTTAGAAAGAAAACAAAATGCTGGAAATGGTGGAAAGACCAGTTTAAACAACTCAAAATAAATGGTGCTTTGTTTTTTAAAATGGTGCTGGATATCAGTGTTTTGGGGTCATACTCCTTCAGGACGTATGTAGGCCTCAACAGCTTCTACCCCTGGAAGAAACAGAGCATTGGCTCCAAGTTATTAGGTTAAACTTATGTTTTGCTCACAAATGCTCCCTTAAAAAAGTTTACTTGTATGCTCGGGGCTTCAAATGAATTTTCCCAAATAATTTTTTTTTTTTTGAGAAACTTGTTGAACTTGTGAACAAGATTATCCACTAAAATCTGCTAAGTCACAGCCTGTGAATTTAGAGGACATGGGTGACTAGGGAACTGACAAGCTCATACAATTCAGCCATAGAATGTTAAGCTCAAGGGGTCTTTAGAGATCAACAATAATGTGAGGTAGTGGAGAGAGCACAGGATTTGTGATCAGAAGACCTGGACTGAAATCTCAGTTTTCCATTTGCTCCTTATGTGACCAGAATGTTACCTCCCGGGATTTCATTTTCCTCATTCGTAAATCAAAAGGGTTTGACAAATGCCTGTAAGGAACCTTACAGTACAATGCCCTATCTGCTACCCCATAGTTGTATCATTCAGTGCAACTGCTTTATTTTACAAAGGAGGAAACTGAGTTCAACCATACTGTCGAGTAATTTAGTTAAAAGGTGCTACTTTTCACACGGTATGTGATTTACACACATGATTTACCAGTGTTTTGCACCTATCTTACATTAGACAGCTTATTCTGAGTATGCATAGGAGTTTCTCTAACCTTCATAGGAGAATCACGTCTGAGAGAGGATTATTCCAGGGTCTTCAGTACCTATCCTGAACAAATGAAATGTAGAAAATTCTTAAAAGAAAATCCACTTATCATACTCAGATAGTTCTGGGATGGATTTTTTTGTGGAGATAAGACATTTTTAATTTGAAAGTTACTCTTGTATCACCTTTCATCCCAGGCTGAATGCACATCTTGGGTAAACATAGTTTCCCATATAGAATGTTAGACCTGCAAAGGACTTTGGAGATCATGTAGTACATTCCTGTCATTTTATACATGTGAAAGTTGAGGCCAATTGGCTAAAAGAGATTTTCCAGATTCACATAGGAAGTATGCTCTTGCCAAAGATATACCAAGCTTAAAGAAACCAGCTAATGACATTCAGTGTGCCAAGCCTCTTGATAAAGACTGATAAATTTCACGTTATGTATTTTAAAAGTATTTATCTTGGTAAATCATAAGGCTTCAGGTAAATCAACTAGGTTTAAACTTTGCTCTGTTCCTGATAGACCTTTAGTCACCTTGAGTAACTGAAGACTTTATTGTTTAATTGCCACATCTGAAAAATTAGAGCATTAACCTTCCTGGAGGTTTATTGCGGAAAAATAACACAAATTTATTCATCAATAGATGTCAATGCATATATACACATGTATATGTGTATGCATATACACGTATAAAAACATGTAATACATACATGTTTGTGTACATAAATATGTATATATGTGTATATACACATGCATGTAACAGGATTGTCCATTAAGGGCACAGTCCTCAGAGTGCCCTTCCTGCTGCTATTTCATGAACATATACTTGGTGATCCTGTTTCCAGAAATCCAGAGATGTATAATTGAGGGCCCTGCCCCAAATCAGAGCATGCATAGGTATTCAGTGGCTGTTTCCTGGTGAAGAAAAGCATTTTAAATTGGCTGCTAAGGGGGACTTGGGTATGCAAACAAAAGAAAAAATTTCTCTATTCCAAGAGTCTGTGAAGTGAAGAAGAACACCCATGAGTCTCTAGGTGGGGGAGGGACCTTGCTTATCTTTCCACTTAAGCCAACAAGTGGCTATGAACATATCACACCTCCACTTCTTTGCCTTATTGTTTTTCAAGGATGGTCATGATCTTATGAGCTTCATACAGCTGGAAAAACCACCAAAAGCTCAGGAACTGGAAATCATAGCAGAGTTTGCCAATAGCCAAGCACAGTGAAGAGTGAGCCCTGGAAACCTGCTTAACCCAAATGAGCAGTGAATTGACCCCATGGCTGAGAAAGCACCATGCCCGGATACCAATGAAGTAACTTGTCCATCAGCTACGTCACACCTAGAAGTGAACTAGATGGAAAAAATGTTTTGTAGTAATCACTTTAAGCTTGAGTTTCTCTGCCCAGGGGCCAAAGGGAAGAGGGGAGAGTGCCCAGGTTCAGTGATCAATTGATATTTGGGAAGAATATACTAGATGAGGGCTCTAGCCTATAACATTAGAATCTCCACTGCCTTTCAAGGCAGAACCTGGACAGAGAGATGTAGCCAGCCAGGTTTGTAGACCTGACCTTACAGTGCACATGTGAGTTGAAAGAATAAATCTAGAACCTATATGTACTTCATATGTGTTTATGGGTTTGCTAATTCAGTTTCAGAACCAGGACATATGGTTATAATCAGCTAAGAAAGGATTTCTGTCACTTTTATTTATTTCTTTTTTTTTTTTTTAACGATTTCATGTAACTAATACTTTATTTTCTTGACTTTGGGATTGAAAACCAGTTGAGGAACAATGAGAACTATTTTGAATCTTAGAGATAATCTCTATCTAAAATGAACAAAATCATCCTGGGAATCAAAACCAGAATCTATGAAGCAACATAAGTGGATAGAGATTTGGAGTCAGGACTATGGAAATTCAAATTCTGCCTCAGACATTTACTAGCTCCATGAGTCTGGGTGAGGTAATTAATCTCTCTTATCCAGTCTTAGATTCTTCATCTGAAAAATCAGGATAATAGTAGCACCTACTTCACAGGAGGATTTGAGATAAAATGAGATAATATATGTAAACTACTTTGCAAACCTTAAAATGCTTTAGAAATATTAGTTATTAGTAAGTGAAAAAGCTCCCTCTCTCACCTGAAGTCCCTTCCTAGAAACATAGCCCAGGGACCCTAAAGATCTAGTTCCTGCATCTTCATTTAGCCTGGCTGCCTTCTTGACATGTCCATGTCTGACCTAGGCAAACAGAAATATATGGAGAATTAACCTTCTCATAAATTCATGATGGAAAGTACTATTTTTTTAACAGAATTTTATTTTTTCCAAATTAAAAAAACTTAAAAACCTCTATTTTCTTTCACTTCTACCACTTTACTGGAAAAAAAGCAGCCTTTGTATCAAGTATGCATAGTCAAGCAAAACAAATTCCCACACTATCCATGTGCAAAAATGTATGTCTCCTGCATATTAAATCCATCGCCCTTTGTCAGGAGGTAGAAAACATTCTTTGCCATTGGTCCTCTGGAATCACTGCATTGATTAGAGATATTAAGTCTTTTAAAGTTGTACTTTTGTTCTTATTCTATAAATTATTCTCCTGGGTCTACTCTGCACCAGTTCATACGAGTCTTTCCAGATTTCTCTGAAACTCTCCCTTTTGTCATTTTTTATGGCACAGTAGTATTTCATTACTTCTACAGGAAGCCTTCTGTAACCTCTCAATTCTAATGCCTTCCCTTTTTTAATTATTTCCTATTTATTCTGTGGGCACAGCTGATGGGACAGTAGATAGAGCTCCAGGCCTAGAGTCAGGAAGACCCGAGTTAAAATTTGGCCTCAGCCACTAGTTGTGTAACCCTGGGCAAATCATTTAACCCTGTTTGCCTCAGTTTCCTCATTTGTAAAATGAGCAGGAGAAGGAAATGGCAAACCACTCCAGTATCTTTGCCAAAAAAACCCTAAATGGGGTCATGAAGAGTCAAACACAACTGAAATGACTGAACAACAACAAATTTATCCTGTATGTGGTTTACTTTGCATATATTTGTTTGCATGTTGTCTCCCCCGTTAGATTGTAAACTCCTTGAAGGCAAGGATTATCTTTTGCCTCTTTTTGTATCCCCGATTCTTAGCACAGTGTCTAGCACATAGTTGAAGCTTACTAAATGTTTATTGATTGATTTACAATCATATACCATTTTTTTTTCAGTCAAGGTGGCTACCATGGTGGGGAGACTTCCTCTTGAAGCATACAGCAGCTCAAATAACATGTCTTGCAGCACGGGGTGACTCCTTCAGGAGCTTGGTGAACTTTGCAGAGCAACTGCTTTGTAGAAACCACTTTTAGTTTGAGCTCTCCCCAGTAACCAAGATGGTGCAGGGGATAATCTGTCCCCGGTTCAGAGGATGTTTTTGTACTTCTGTTTTTGCTATAACTTTTCAGTAAATATCCTTTTATAAAGGTCTTTATTGGAGCAGTACAATGGTAGTTGATATTGGGGAGAGCACATCAGGATCCAATTTGACAACCTTAGTGACACTTGCCAAACAGGAGCACCCCTAGAATCCTGAAGGAGATTAAGAGATAGCTGCTTCCTGACTTGCTAATTTGAGTGGGAATGTGGATAAGGATACTCCATAGTTCATATCATTACATGTAGGGCCACAGTAAAAATAAATATTGACCCTTCACATTTTGGGAGACTTTATTGGATTCCCTAGTTTGGGGATTCTTAGGGGAAAAAAACCCTGATAATTTTGCTCTCTCTCTCTTTTGTTGTAGGCTATAATTGTACAGTTAAGTTTTCCGGTGTGTTTTTGTTACAAGTCAGACTAATTCTTTTTGAGATAGCTCTTATAAAGGTGCCTGTTTAAGTATTGATACTTGCTGTATTACTGACTCCTTTATCAATTTTGATATTGAAGCTAATATGAGAAGTATAGATTTTGCCCTAAAATGCTGGTGTCTAGCTGATAAATGTTCATATTTTTATTCTGCTTTTAAATCAGTCAAGACTACTTGGTGTTTACCTGCTGGTCTAGAAACCCTGAGGAATTAACCCAAAGTGTAAAAGCCTTTTCTTGAGAGCCCTACACTTGTTTGGTGCTTACCTGAACCTCTTTCTTTCTTGCTGGCACTGAGGTGTAAGGATGACTCTCTAAGCTCCAGAAGGCCAGCCTGGGGCTTAGCCTTTCCCCCTTAGTTCCTCACCCTTCACACTGAGCCACTCTTGGGTACGTGGCCTCCTACGCAAGCCTGTGTCTGAGATGGGGCAGCCTCCTATATGTGTCTTCTTTCCTTTATTACAGGGCCAGAGAAATAGAAGTCCAGTGATGGGAGTCCATAACAGATTGCCTGCATTTGAGCCAAGTGTGCCAGAGGAAGAGATGAAGTCCTATATCGTAGCTCAGGTACAACCCTGGCTCTGTGACCTACTATCTGTGTGATGTTGACCAAATCATATAAACTCCATGAGCCATAATTTTATTTGTACAATAAGGTATTGAACTAGGTGACCACTAGGGTTTTTTTTTCTAGTTCCTAATCTATAATTCTATGAACTTGGGACTTTGGGCCAGTTGTAAAATCTCTAGGCCTCAATTTCCTCAACTGTAAAATGAAGAGATTGGACTAAAATTCTCTTTAGTAAGGTCCCTTCCAGTTCTAAAATGTGTCCATCAACAGGCAGTTTAGGAATAGATGTAGTAAGTAGGCAATCTGCTGCCCTGTAGTGAATCTATAAGGCAGCTGAGGTAATGTGGCCAGCAGGAAAGAAAGAGGGTGAGTTTCTCCGTTGGGAACTTTTGTCTGCACTCTTGTTTCTGGTTCAGCATTCAAACAAAAGACCTTTTCTCCATAACGTAGTAAGTACATGGGTAAGAATCCATGAATAAATGTGTATGCTCTGAAGTGGAGAGCTGGGACCCTCCATTCTATGTCATCATGAACCTCCAGGAGCAGCCTCACTAAACATCTACATGGGTCCCTTGCGTATGCTCCTAAGACTAGGCCAATCCTCTATTACACTCCCTCCCTTTTAAACATTTGCCATCCTTGGCTAATCAGATGGATGCATTTTGAACACATTGTCCATGTCCTCAATCCCAATTCTGGGGCTATGTAAGCCTTGTCCTTTTACTTGCTTCCCCAATGCTAGACAGGAAAAAAAAAATCTCAGAGCAGTCAACATGGCACAGATCTTATATTGTACCACATGTACAAGCAAAAATCATAATTGCCCCAAATACAGAGTTATGCAGACTTAGGAAACAAAGAACACTTTATAGAGTTTATCAGAGATTATTTCTTGCTCAAAATTTATAAAGTGCCTTTTGGTGCTGAAATGGCCTTTCCCAACTCAAAAATACTAAAGAAAAGAAAAGAAAAAAAAAACCGGAAAATCAAGCTTCTCATCTCAGAAGGAAATTTGGTCCCTATCAAGGATCCCAGACTATGTGGAGCTCTCTCTGAGCGGATTTAGGACTTGGAGTCAACTAGAAGTTACCCCTTCACTCTCATGCAGGAAACCAAACCAATCTGGCTTGGTGCTTACAAATCAGCTCTAGGTTTTAGGGCCTGGGGCACTGACCTCTCTTCTCTGGGAGGACTCCTGCTTCCTATCTCAACTCTGGATCCACATTCATAGAGAGGGTTTAATTACATAAAATTCTGCTAGGTCCCTACAACAACACAGGGTACCCAAACTCTGGAGACCCTGAAACACATGGAAAATCAAATTGGAGGCTCAAAGTATGCATAGATATCCTTTTCTATACAGTGCACAACAAAATTCTCCCATGGAGTTCAACCACAGCAAGGGTGATCCTAATGGAATTTCAAACTCAGCCAACAATAGGGCAGGTCCGTCTTTGAACCTCACTTTTCTAACAGCCTGCTGCTCCCTTTCCTGGCCCTGTTTAACCATCTCATGGCTTTTTCTCTACTGCATCCATCCCTCATGATTTCATGATTTGCCTTCTCCCCCAGATCCTGAGGGGGTGGGAGCTAGACTTTCTGGGGGATGGACTGCTTCCTTGTCCAACATCACTGCACTTGCACATCCCGCATTCTCTATGGTGTCACCCTGTTTCTCCCTCCTTGTCTACTCTGGAATATGCTCTATGCCATTCCTGTCAGATATCCTTGCTTCTCTCCCCCAACTCCCCTCCTCCCTAACCTCAACCTTACCGTTTTTGTTTGAGGGGAAAGTATTTCTAGTTAAAACTCGTTTTAGTCGGCGATCCAAAGGGCTTGGAAGGTATAAAATCATAAAATATTAGAGCTGGAAAAATATTAGAGATTATCTATTCTAGTAAGCCCACTTTATAGATGAGAAAATTAAAGCCTGGAGAGTTTCAGTCCCTTAAATTATGCAGCCAGCTTGTAGCAAGGTTTGGGCTAGAGCCAATCACCTAGCTTGTAGTGATAGGTGGATACCTAGTGCTATTTTGGATACATAATCATAAACTATGATGCCTTACCATGGCGAGAACACCATTCTAACAGGACAAAGCCAAGCTCGAAAGGATATGAGTACAGACTCAATGATGGGGCAGTCTATCTGTTGTTCAAAGACCAGTGTAATCATTTTTGGAGAGGGACATCTCCTGACTGGCTACAGGGTAATTACATTTTCTACTATAGTAATTCTCTAAGCCCATCTACTAAGTTATAGAGATGTAATCGGTTCTGGCTGAGTCTTTATACTTATGAAATTACATGTCCTTGAAGTATTTATTAAAATAAAAATCATCTCATGTTGCAGTATGTTCTTTCCAAGTATTTCATTGACTTTTATGATAAGATAATTTCTCACCTGTTTACATTCTTTCTTGATAACAAGAGAGGTCTTGAATTAATATAATATTTTACCCAAGGGCAATATAATAATTTGAAGACATTATCGAATCTAGCCTAGAAATCATCCAAGGGCAATAAAATAATTTGAAGACATTATCAGATCAAATCTAGAAGTCATTAAGGTCTATAAGACTAGGTTTTCCATACTGCTTTATTTCACATAGCTAAATACATTAAGGCTTTCCAATGCTTTATGGATAATTTGTTTTAAAAGAAAATATAGCTCATATAACTTAGACAAGTTTCTAGTACTTTGCCAGAAGGCACATAGAATTGTCAAAGCAGGTATTTAGTTCTTAGAATTTTTCACTGAGAATCATTCATTATATATTACAAGAAATCCTTAGTTACAGTCCACTTGCCAGTTTTAAATAAAGATGTTCATGCATTTTGAACTAGTTTCCATTAAAAATGCTATCTGGCCATGTGATAGAAACAAGTGTGGAGGAGATGAAGTCCTATATTGTAGCTAAGGTACAATCCTGGCTCTGTGACCTACCATCTGTGTGATATTGGGCAAGTTATATAAACTCTATGGGCCACAATTTTATTTGTCAATAAGGTGTTGAACTAGGTGACCACTAGGGTTTTTTCCAGATCCAAATCTAAAATTCTATGAGCTTGGGACTTTGGGCCAGTTGTAAAATCTCTAGGCCTCAGTTTTCTCAACTGTAAAATGAAGAGATTGGACTAAAATGCCCTTTGGTAAGGTTCCTTCCATTTCTAAAATGTGTCCATCAACAGGGAAAGGCAGTTTAGCAATAGATATAGTGAGTAGGCAAATTTTTTTTTTTCCATAGCACACCCAATGCAGACAAACATAGAAACTTCAAGGAAAATTGAATACGGTGCCTTCTTCCCTTATAAAAGGCAAAGGCTAATAATGACTTTGCTCTTCCCAAGCCTAACACCTACCCTCCTTAATCCTTCAGAGGAGAAGAATTCTACCAAACTGTATGTTTACTCTCTGAATCAAAATATCATTATTTTTGCCGGTTTCTTCACTTTGAAACCTCATCGAGGGGGCTGGAGAAAAGAGAGCAATGTAGGATCAAGGAGTAGTCATTTATTAGTCTAGTCCTTAGAATTAAACCTTATTTGTCCTCAAGTGATCACTAACATTGTGTGTGTGGCTGAAAATATACTTTAGCAGCCAATAACTCTTTTCTCTCTACTACAAAGCCACTTGCACCATCCAGAAGAAACAGCAGGAAAGATAGCATAATCTTAATACCATATCTAGGGTTCAACAAATCCTTCCTTGTCTGAAAATTCTTATCTGCCCTAGATATCTTGATGTCAGTATGGCGTAATTTAATTTATTTTTCCATGAGTGGTAGAAGCCGAGATCATTAGCTGGTTATTAGCCTTGTTGGCTTCATCCAGTCTCTAGGGCAAAGGAAGGGAATAAACATTTATATGGCACCTACTATGTGCCATACACTGTGGTAAATGCTTTACAAATATTATCTCATTTGATCCTCACAACAACCGGGTGAGGTGGTTGCCATTATAATGACTGTAGTATAGACTGTAGAGAAAAGGATTTCTTAACTCTTTGTGCATCACAGACCCCCTTTGGCAGTCTGATGAAACCTCTAGATCTCTTCTCAAAATAATGTCTTTAAATAATTGAAGGAAATGCTAATATTCAGTTAGTGGTTAGTGAAGATAAAGATATATATTTTTTCCCATCTAATTTCACAGAACCCCTAAAATCTATCCATGGATTTCAGGTTAAGAACTGCTGGCATAATACAACAGCAGCTGTCCTGAGAAGCGGGCCACTGACCCATTTCTGTATCCTCTCCCTCAACTGAGTGCTGAGGAATAGGAACTTTCCCATCCTCATCCCAGTCCTCTGGCAGAGGCAGCTGTGGGAGCTGTTCAAGCCTAGTTGAGGAAACTGAGGTTAAGTGACTTGCCCAGGGTCACACAGCTAGTAAATGTCAGGGGCATGAACTCAGGTCTTCCTGACGCCAAGGCCAGTGCTCTATCCACTATACCACCCACCTGACCTTACCTCAGCCTCATCTAGCCTTAACCTTAGCCCTCTCTTCTTTAGGATAAAGTATTAAAAGGGTGGTATTCAAGAATTTTGGGTCAATCCAAAACTTAGCTCTTTTGGATTGGGACAGGCTCCCAACAGACTGACTCAAGAGATCCTTGAGGGGAAGGAAATTATAATTTGTAATTTATTATTATGATTTTCAAAGTCTATTCAAATATTAGTTTGTTCCTTATATAATAGAAGGATCTTGTACTTATGAAGTTTCAGAATGAAGATAAAATGTCAACATTAGCTGCATTAGAAGAGTTTCTGGAGACATTGGAAATTTACCATGAATCACAGATGAAGAAATATGAGCTTCATTTGGATTATAGTTTGAGAACAAGAAAACAGATTAAAAGTTAGAGTAGTCAAAGGACACATCCCTATATGGCCAGGGACTAAAAGAAATCAGGTAAATATGTAAAAAAAAATAAGAGATCACGAGGTTAAAAATATTAATGATTGCAATGGAAACAGAGTATATATGTTTCAGAGGCTTTCTTGGCAATAGAAAACAATATAATAGGAACAATAGAATAATTTTCAAAAGGTAGTAGCTCATTTAGGTGACAGAACACCAGATGGTAAGTGTGGTTTGAGGGAAATAATTGTATCAACCCTTGGGGGCTAGAAGGAAAAGAGAACCATGAAACCAAATTAGAGAATACCAGGTACTAACATGCAGCTAGGCCTAAATAGCTCCTAGTGCTGCCTCTGACGGAAGACTGGGATGGGGATGGGAAAGTTCCTGTTCCTCAGCTTCAGTTGAGGGACGAGATGCAGAAAGGATCAGTGGCCTGCTTCTCAGGACAGCTGCTGCTGTATTATGCCAGCGGTTCTTAACCTGGGATCTATGGATAGATTTTGGTTGGGGGTTCTGTGAAATTAGATGGGAAAGAAAATTATATTGTTATCTTCACTAACCTCTAGCTGAATTTTAGCATTTCTTTTGATTATTAAAAGACATTATTTTGAGAAGGGATCTAGAGGCTTCATCAACCTGTCAAAGGGGTCTATGACACCCAAAGAGTTAGGAAATCCTGCTCTCTATAGCCTATCCATGGGCTCCTACTTTTGATACTTTTTAGTTTGGGAGTACTTGCCAGACTGTAACTGCTGGCCTTGTCTCGGAGAACTCACGATCATGATTATGTACCAGACAGTGGAGCTAGATTTTAATAGAAGCTCCTTTCTGTTTCTGCCGAATGTTATGAAATCCTCCTACTCAATAATTGTTCTATAAATCCATTCTTCTATAAAACACTGGTTCTAGAGGCTTACTACATTCCTAGCATTTTACCTGGGCATAAAAGGCTGTGCAGAATTTTAATAGATGGAGATTGGAGTAGATGGCATTTCAAGTGGAAGAAACAATGTGAACAAAAATGTGAAGATGAGGAAATTTGGGTGTAATTGGGGAACAATGGAATAGATAGAGACAAGGCTAGAAAGGTAGGCTGTGGCCAGAGGATGAAGGGCCTTAAGAAGCAGGCTCAGGTATATATCTTGATAGGCAATATGGAGCACATAAGGTTAGACAGGCTCCAAGGTGAAGCAGAATATGGGCTGACCTTGGAGTCATGAGATTAAGAAATTTAATAGCTATGCAGTCATATGAGAGCCGCTCAACTTTTTAGACTCAGTTGTTGTTGTTATTTTAACAGGCTTATAGTTTTCTCATCTGTAAAATGTGGACGTCTATAAAAATATAGTGCCTATTTCCCATGTTGTTGTTGTTAGGAAAGATCCTTAAGCAATCCTTGGGGTGCTATGGAAATTGTGAACTATTACTTTTATTATTCTTTTCACTTTAAGTGAGTCATTATTTTGGAAATTGGATCTATGACTTCATAGATGCGCGGAGTTCCTGGGGAGGAGAACCTATCTGTCAATACAAAATTGGCAATGGTTCTGAAACTTCTAGCTTTAGAGAACTGCTGGGGCACTCTGAGGTTAAGTGAATTGCTCAGCATTATACAGTCAGTATACATCAGAGCTGTCATACCTAGAGCCTACTTGGAGGCTGGAACGCTTAGGGTTCAAATCATGCCTCAGATAATTACTAGAAAGCCTGGGCAAGTCATTCCCTGAGCCTCATTCTCCTCATGTGAAAAATGGGAATCATAATATTTGCGCCTATCTCTAAGGGTTGCAGCAAGGATTACATGAGAGAATGATGTATGGAGAATGATTTGCAATACTTAAAGCCCTAGATAAAAGTTAGCTATCATTATTATTATTGTTGTTGTTCTTACCTTTAAAAGAAACTTCCAAACCTTCTTTCTGGGGACTGAAAGACACAATTCCAGATGTCAGGAATAGGTGGGCCACACCACAGTAGCAGTCCCACCCCTGTTCAAGACACCTAGGAGGACTTTAAGGAGTACAAGGAACTCTAAGAGATTAAGGACTTCAGAGATCAGTACAGAGGGTTACCTCCATGCCATGAGATGAGTCACTGGAGTAGGACTTAGATGTAGGAATATTCAATATTTGCCTTTAAATTCTGGGAGGCAAAGTAGTCATTGACCAGGAGGACAACCATCACAATTTGATGGGAGGTCAGATACAGGAGTTTGTCAGATCTCTACTTCCTGCTGCTTTGGGGGTTCAATGTTTTTGAAATATTTTTTGTGTCCACTTGGCCTCCTAAAAAACAAAGTCCCAATACAAATCATTTCTGTCCTGTAACATGACTCGTTAAGTTGAGTTAAAGGGAGAAAGCATATAAATTATAGTCTGGAAGTTGATTGTTCGATGGCTGTCCAAGTAGCCCAGTTATAGGACTCTGAGTGAGAAGCTGCCTTAGTGAGAAACCAATGTGGTTGCATTCCAGAATTCAGTTTTGAATAATGATTTCAATTTTGACTAGAAGCCAAGCATCATAGAACTGGATCATAGATTGAGAGCTGGAAAAGAATTCAGAAAGTTCAGAAGAAAGTATAGATAAGCAGGATAGTTTTGAAAATTAATTGGATTTATTACACACTTTTTTTTTTTAGTAAAAAAGTAGTATGGATTACAGAGATTCAGTTTCATACATAATATTCTTGCGTTCTACTTCATAGATTAGAAAAATTCATTTTGAGTTGATCGCTAAGTTCGGAATAAATAAAAAATACATATAAAATAAAGCTTATTAAAAAAAGAGAACCTTATAAAGGCTCTAAAGCAGGGCTTCTTAGCTTGATGTCCATGGACCCACAAGGGTAATATGGTCAGATATCATAGTATCTGTGAATCTGGATGGGAAACATTACATTTTATTTAAATATAATTGGTTTCCTTCGTAATCTTATGTATTTTATTGTATATATTCAAAATTACTATTCTGAGAAAGAGTCCCTAGACTTCCCCAAATTTTATGTCATTGAAAAAAAAAATAAACAACTGGAAAGTCTCAATATCCAGCCATAGAATAGACAAATTAATTGTGGCATGTCAGTTTAATGAAATAATATGAACCCATTACAGCCAGCCAGCAAGCACGAGAACCATAATAAAATCTAGAAATAAATTTATGAAATACTTCAAAGCAAAAGAAGCAATAAAAAAGTCGAACTACAACCATATAGAAGGAAAAATAAATAAGAATGACTAGACAAAGATTTCTGAAGACATAAGAGGTTAAAAACAAAAAAGGTTAAAAACTTCTGTTTTATATGTAATGCAGTATATGGAAAGAGCACCATATTTGGAGACAAGAGGGTCTGAGTTCAAATCTCAATTCTGCTACTTACTATTTGTGTCATCTTGGACAAGTAACAATCTCCCTAGGCATCATTTTCTCTTCTGTAAAATGAAAGAGAAGGACTAGATGACCGGTATATTATCTTCTGGCTATAAAACTGTGATTCTTCATTTTTACACACGAGGGAACCGGGACACAAAGAAGTTAAGCAAGATGGAGAAGGTCACACAGAGATTAAGTCCCAGAACCAGAATTTGAATTCAGGGCCTGTTACTCCAAATCCAGTACTTTTTCCACACATGGAAACTTCCAGAGTTAAAGACTCCAAAATGATGTTTTTGAGAATTGAGCCTTGGCTATTAATGTTATATAGCATTGATAAGAGAAGGTTCAGTTCAGGAAAGGTTGCATTGAGCCAAGAAACAAGACACAACATTTTTCTTCTAAAATCTGATTTTAAGTCATGGAACCTGGGTTCAAATCCTGCCTCTGCCACTTATTACCTGTGTAACCTTAAACAAGGTATTTAACTGTGATGGGTCTCAGTTTCCCCATTTTTTTTTTTTTTGGTGAGGCAATTGGGGTTAAGTGACTTGCCCAGAGTCACACAACTAGTAAGTGTTATGTGTCTGAGCCTGGATTTGAACTCAGATAGTCCTGACTACAGGGTCAGTGCTTTATCCTCTGCACCACCTAGCTGCCCCATCCCCATTTGTAAAATGGAGGGGTGGGACCAAATGGCTTCTAAGGTCCCCTCTAAACTTATATTCCTATCAGCTATGACTCTACTCTCAACTTTTCCTTTGTTCCTTTGATTTAGGTTCAAAACTTTGCTATCATCCCTTTCCTTCCTCATCTCTATCCCACATCTCATCCATTTCCAAGTATCACAGCCCTGGTGCCTGTCCCCACTTTTATCTTAAACATTATATCTATTAAAATTGTAATATTAGGATCAATACAGCTCAATTAAATTGTTTAGTGAGTAAGAATTCGAATACATAAAACAGCATAATTCCATCACTCCTCTTGTGTCTTCAGAAATCTTTGTCTAGTCATTCTTATTTATTTTTCCTTCTATATGGTTGTAGTTCGACTTTTTTATTGCTTCTTTTGCTTTGAAGTATTTCATAAATTTATTTCTAGATTTTATTATGGTTCTCGTGCTTGCTGGCTGGCTGTAATGGGTTCATATTATTTCATTAAACTGACATGCCACAATTAATTTGTCTATTCTATGGCTGGATATTGAAACTTTCCAGTTGTTTTTTTTTTCAATGACATAAAAATGCTGCTATGAAAATCTTGAAGAGCTAGTTCATTTTTGTTTGTTTTTAATAACACTTGTGGGGTATATTCCCAACAATACAATTATCAAAGGAATTTTCCAGCTGGCCTAGCTGCCTCTAGTCTCCCCCTCTTCTAATTCATTCTATCTACCAACTTCTAGAGAAATCTTGCTAATGCATGTTTCTGATTGCATCACTTTTTTGTCATAAACCTTCAATGGCTCCCTAAACTTAACGCAGCACCCAGTTACATAACATTAACATATCTTTCAAGATGTATTTCACACCAATGCCTGACATTCAATCTATTTCCTAATCAAACTGGATTACTTACCATTCATCAAATCTGCCTCATCTTTTCCTACCCATGTCCTTGTTCTCATTGTCTAACTTGTCCCACAGTGCTCTCCCTTCCTCAATCAGCCTGTTGAATCCTCATCCTTCCAGGCCCTGTCTAGATGCTGACTTCCTCAAGACCTCTCTCTTCCTTTAGCCAGAAGTAATTAATTTCTCTTCAGATTTCTCATAGAAATTTATAGCTCTTACACATTCATCTTATTGTGATTTATATTATAGTTGTGTATGTGTCTTATCTCATGTTTTGGATTGTAAGCACCCCAAAAGCAAGACTGCTTACTCATCTTTGCATCCCCAGTTTCTTGCCAAGTGTCTTATATATAGAAAGTCCTTGGTAAATACTTTTTTGAAGTGAATCCAACTGGAAAGCATGCTTCTGAAATTTGGGAGTGTGGCCAATACACAACATGGGAATCTTACTGTTTTGTGTTTTTTTACTGCTGAAGTGTAAAGGCAGTGTGGCATGATAGGCAATAGAGAACTGGTCTCAGAACCAAGAAACCTTGTATTAAGGTCTGCCTCTAAAACATACTGATGTTAATGAGTCAATTAACCCTCTCAGGGCTCTAAGCAACTTCTTAAGTCTAGACACTGCAGAGAAGTTGTTGATCTATGGTCAAAAATTAGTTCTCTATCCCAATGAAATAACAGGTCTAGTTCTTATCCCTTCAGTTTGGAGGCAGGGGATACACACAGAGTAATAATAGAAGACCCTAGAATTCTAAGAAAAACGTGTGCAGTGCTCACTAGCCTTTAACCAAAGCCTTTCTAGTTTAGTAACATCTTCCAGAGCTTCTATTCCACTGGCATAAGCTTTGGAGAACACTGGGGCACCTCTATACCTTGATGGGTACTGGAATAGGATTTTAATAAGGGAAGGTAGGACTTTGGTGGAGGTGACAAAGAAAACATTAGCAGCCTACACTGCACTTGCTGGTTTTCTTTTTTTCTGTATTATTTTTTATGAGCCTGGGGTTGTCACAAATCAAGGGTATACTTGATGATATCATGGAGCTCAAACAGGCAGCCTTGTGCTTTTCTTTAATAGACCACTTCTTTACAGTCATATAGGTGGTTGAACAGCATAGGGAATACAAGATCTGACTGGGCTTTTCCACTTATTGATTTCAAAAAAGCATCTGAAGCACTCTAGCCAAAGGGAGACTTGAAAGGCTTCTGCTATGCAGGGTGTCTCCCATGTGTAAATCCAAAACTATAAGACTCTATGAGGCTCATCCCATAAATTAATTCAATTGTTTGTTCTTTGCTGAGATTTTAAGGAAAAAGAAAGAATAAAGGGCTACAGTAAAATTATAAGGAAAAGTATTAAACACAGATAAGACTCACTGTATATATGAGAAACGATTTATTCTTTTATATTCTATGATAATATAGCATGTCCCAAAAGTCTTCGTACACTTTTAAAGTTTAATAACTTCAGAGGTATAAATGCTATACTTACCAAAAACAACATTTGAAAGGTTAATTATTTAAAATTTTACAATATAAATGTTTTTCATTATAATCCAACATTACCATCCTCTTTTGCTATATATTTTAACTGATTTTCCAACTTTGTAAAAACTCTCATCAGTTACTACTCAGTGACTGAAAGCACTGCATTTGCAATCCTAGCCTCAAAATCATCCAAAGAGTGTGGTTTTCATGCACACATGACAGTTCTGATGTGATTCCACAAGAAATGGTCTAATGGAGATAGATCAGGCAACCAAGCAACAGGACCTCCTTTACTAGTCCACTGGTCTCAGAGAGGTAATCCAGAAACTCTTGCAAATGTATAATGACAAGGTGCCTGTCTTGTTAAAATTAAAATAAAAATTTATAATTAAAAATTCACAGAACTAAATAAATATAAAAGAAATTTAAGTAACTAAACTTTGAAAAATTTTTTTTAAAGTCCATAGCATTTATACCTCTGAAGTTATTACAGCTTAAAACCACACTGAGACTTTTGAGACATCCTACATGCTCTTTGGATTTTCCTTCCACTTTTCTTGCATCACTCTCATTTTTCTTTCCATTTTTTCCTCTACCTCTTTTACTCAATTTTCAAAATCCTTTTTGAGCTCTTCCATGGCCTGACAACAATTCATATTTTTCTTGGAGGCTTTGAATGTAGGAGCTTTAACTTTGCTATCTTCTTCTGAGTGTGTGTTTTGATCTTTCTTGTCACCATTAACAACTTTCTACAGTCAGAGTTTTTTCCTATTGTTTGCTCATTTTCCCAGCCTGTTACTTGACTTTTAACTGTTTGTTAAGGTAGGGCTTACTGCTTCCAGTGTAAAGGGCATACTGTCCCAAGCTTCAGGGATTTTGTGCAGTTGTTTTCAGAGATTTCTAGGGACCTGTAAGTTTTCAGTTCTTCCAAGGTGGGATGACCTGTGGAGAGGTGTTTACTCCTCTCCTGGCCTGCCCACTTTTCTAACTAGTTTAATTCAACAAACATTTATTAAGTACCTATTATGTGTAAGGTCCTATGCTAAATGCTGGGGATACAAAAATGAAAAATAAAACAAAAAGTCCCTGCCGTTACTGAGCTTATGATGTAACATGAGAAATATTATGCATACTCAAATAAGTTTGACTTCAAATGTATCCTCCTGCTTCTCCCCTATATTGGTACTACCTTCCTGCAGATTGAAAACCATCCATAGCTTCTCATCTGGGTTCCATTTCTGTCCTTCTCCCCTCTCCCCCAACCCCTACATCCTCTAGCTCAGGAAGTTTTAACCTTTTTTTGTGTCATGGGCCACTTTGGCAGACTAGTGAAGCCTTTTCAGAAAAATATTTTTCAGTGAATTAAATTAAATATATTGAAGTCAATTATATTGAAATATAGTTATCAAAATATATTTTTAAAAGTTTACAGACCTTGGGTTATGAACCCCTTCTCTAGTTCTTGATATTGTGTGGGCATAAGAGAAACACAGACAAAGTGCTAGGAGAAGACATGAAGAGGGAGAGATCACTTATAGCTGATATGATCATGATTCAGATGAATCAGGAAAGCTTAATGGAGAAATTGACACTTGAGTTGTACCTATAAGGAAAGAAAAATTTCCAGAAATGGAAATGTGGAAGGAGTATGTTCTCATTGGGGTGATCTCTGGGAATCACAGAAGCCGGAAAGTGTATGATGAGATGGGGAAACAGTAGTTCAGTTTGGCTGAAGCATAAAGCATGAGAGGACAATGTGAAATTATGCTAGAAAGGTGAGTTGGAATCAGGCTGTGGGGCACTTTTAAATACCAGGCTAAGGAGTTGGTATTTTTTTCCTACAGACAATGGGGAGCCAATGAAAGTTTTTGAGCAGGGGAGTAAAATGGTTGGACCTGTACATTAAGATAATTATTTTGATAGTAATGTGAAGTGCTGATTGAATAGGAAAGAGATGAGGCAGGAAGATTGTGTAAGAGGCTCTTACAAGTCCTTAGCTTAAGGTAGTAAGAGCCTGAATAGTGGAAAGGGAATTGGAGAAGAAAGCATGGATGTGAAACATTGTAGCTGAAGAATTGATAGCATGTGAATATTTGGCACCTATTTGGAAATTGGTGGGAAGAACCAAGGACTAATCTCAGGTATCATATCAGATGACTGAAAGATTTTCCTATCCATAGAAATAGAAAGGAAAATTTGGACAAAGGTAGCTTTATTGAGAGGGAAGAGTATAGGAGAGATTATGAGGAGTTAAGTTCTGGATATATTTTATATGCGTTTCCAGTGTTGGGGGACATCCAGGTGGAAATCACAAGATCATGGATTTCGAACTGGAAGGGATCTTCTTAGAAGCCCTCCAGGCCAACTCCTGTATTTTATAGATAAGAAAATTGAGGCACAGAGAGGTTAGGTGATTCATCCAGGGTCACATAGCTAGTAAGTACCTGAAGCAGGATTTGAACCCAGGTCTTCCTGACCCCAAACCCAAATCACTACATGATTTCCAATGAGCATTTGGAGATATGGAACTGGCAACTCAAGAGAGAAGTTGGAAATTTGGGAGTCATCTTCAGAAGGGTAATGATCAAAGCCATGGGTATGCATGATATGACCAAGGGAAAAAATATGGAAAAAGAAGAGGAGATTGAAGGGAAAGTATTGAGAGAAAGTCAAACTTAGGAGGTGGGAAGAGGGAGATGAAACAATGAGTGTGATCAGACAGAAAAGGAGAACCAAGAAAAAAGTGATGCACATAGTAGGTACTTAATAAAAGATTATGGACTAATTATTGATCAAACTGGAAAGAGATTACCAAGAAAGCCAGGTGGTCCTGAGAGATGAAACAATAAGAAGTGATCAGACAGAAGGAGAACCAAGAAAGAAGAGATACACATAGTAGGCACTTAATAGATGATTATTGATTGATTGATTGATTTTTGATGGAACTGGAAAGAGAGTACCAAGAAGGCCAGGTGGTCTGTGATTTCAAATCTGTACTCCCTCATCAACAGGTATAAGATATTTCAGTAAAGTGATGAGGTGAAACTTAGAGGCCGAGGAATGACTCAACGAGGCTATGAACAGGAGTACAAGGCGTCAAGAAATTCAAGGGTGGAAGATGGCACTTTGTTGAAATGTCTGATTTTAGGATCAAAACTGTGAAGTTACGGAAGTATTACTAGACCATTGGCCTGAGAAACTAGAGAGGGATTGGGTATAATGAGGGTGAAGAGCAGTTTTAGGTAGAAGGAGAAATAGAAGAACAGGAGATTATGATCTGAGAGAGGCAAATTCAGAAGTTAGAACCATAGAGATAATTAAGATTGAGGTGAAGGTGAAGGTGAAGTCTCCCTCCAGTTCAACAACACTGTTCAGTTATCCTTCTGTCTAAATGCCTACTGCGACGTCTTTGTCACTGACTCTTTTTCCTGATGCTGCTATAGATATATGTGTGTGTAAATGTGTATGTGTGTGTATGTATGTATGTATGCATGCATGTATGTATGTATGTATTCCTTAAGGCATTCTCCTCTGTTTTCCTCTTTAAAAAAATTCCTCTTTTTTTCCCCAAAAACTGCCTTTCTTGGTAATCATATCTACTCCCATGGATTCAATTATCTTGTCGACATAGATGACTCTTAATTAATCAAATCAAATGATAAAACTTATGTAAAGCACAATATAAAATACTAGCTATTGGTATTGATATCTCACCTTGTCCCTGAGCTCTATAACCATATTTCTAACTTTGAAATAGAGATTTTTACCTGGATGTCTCCCCAGCTTCTCATACTCAACATGTCTAAAACTTAACATCTTATCTTTCTCCACAAACTGGTCCCTTACATCATCTTCCCATGTTGGAAACTTCAGCTGTTGGTACCTTTAACTTCCTCTATCTCCAAACAAAATGTTTTCTTTTATTTATAAATTTTGTTTGAAAACACCTGAAATCTGAAACCAGCAAATATACTTACCAAAAACCAAAACCTAATGGGAGCTCCTAAAGATGAATCTGTAAATAGGTCAACTAGTGGGGATGTATCAATACTTTTAGCAGCAGTAGAACTAGGAGATGACCAGTTGTGGCTGGAAAAGACTTACTCAGTGGAGAGGAAGCACCACATTGGCTTCTAGTTTTTTTCCTCTCAAAAGTATTTGGTTGCTCTTCTGGATATCCATTAGACTTTTGGAAGCCTCTCTGCAGTTATCTTCCCTCTACTTTCTCTACCCCCATCAGTCTCCAGATTCTGCTGATTCTGCTTCTGCTATAAATCTCAAGCAGAGGTGGGGAACCTGCGGCCTTGAGGCCACATGTGGCCTTCTAGGTCCTCAAGTGCGGCCCTTTGACCATGGGCCGAGACCGCAGGTTTCCCACTCCGGTAAGCTATCTTCTAATTTGCATTCCCCACTACTACCATCCTAGACTAGGTTGTTAACAAACTCTTGCTTGGATTTATTATTCTAACAGATTTCTAACTGGAATTGCTTCTCTATACTGGAAAGTTTTTAGGTTGTGAGGGAAGGAGATGTCTAATTTCTTTTTTCTTTTTTCAGAGCTTCCACTCAAGTCAGAAGTAGAAAGGTGGTGATAGTGTCGACAAATCTAACTAGTTCTTAGGCTCCTACACCTGATGACAAGTAAAATGACGGACTAGATGAACTCCATTATTAAAATTTTCTAATCTTAAGTTAGCTATCAAGACAAATACTAATAGGTCTTATCCAGAAGTAGTCAGAAAACACATGGAATAATCTGCTGAGTACTGGTTTTCGTGTGGCACTCTTGGACATTTTGTGTTATTATTTGAAGATTTTTTTTTCTTTTCCTTTTTTTTTTTGTGGCCCACTTGCACAAAAATTGATTGGAACAGAGTCAGTTGGGCGTGGTGCCTTTAAAGATATGCTATCTATCATTTTTACCTTATGTTGACAGCACTAATTGAAACTCAGGAGTGGCTTTTCTGAAATGCATCAGGAAATCTATGAGTCAGTATTTTGGGTCTTTTTAATGATCTGCTTTGGGATAGATATTCATCTGCTTAGGATGTCTATCCATCTATTTCTTGTTTTAAGAAACAACTGCCTTGATGTTTTGTGGGGGGCACTTTTAGAGGTTCTAGTTTCTATGAGCCCAAGGGAATTTTCTGGTGAAAACAGAGACAGTTGCTGAAAGGTGTTCATTTTGTCACAACCATGACTAAGTGGATTATAGGATGGGCCAGACTAGGGATAATTGACACATACCCACAGGGTTAGGTGGAGCCTGGAGATCTGGACAGAGGAACAAGGCTAGAGGTCTGTTTTGAGTCCAGAGTGGAACTGGCCAAGGAAAACGACAGGTGGAATGTAGACACCATTTGTCAAAATCCAAATGGAGTTGATGATTTTGAGTATCTTCTATGAATACAAGGTGTGGGGTAGGTAATTGGTAGAGGTTCAAAAGGAAGGCAACTGGTAAAATTGGGAAGATTTAATAGTTGGTATCAGAGATTCAGTCATATAGATAGTGGGGTACATGGCATGAAATCCAATCCCTGGAAAGGACTGGAATATAAGGCAGAGAACTCCATTGTTGAGATATAGAGCAGGGAATATAGTCAAAATTTATCAGTCATTTACTAGATGCATTGTACTAATGATAGACAGGGTTTAGATAAGATATGGTCCTCGTCTTCTTAAAAATTATAATGTAATAGAGGATATAATTCATAAACAGATAAACATAATGCAAAATAACCTACAATAGATACATCAGAGAAGCACAAAACAATGGTTTTTGGGAAGGGTTTTTTGGTTCTGTTTAAGCGAATTAAAGAGGCTCGAGTATCTGGTAGTAGGGGAGCAGTTCATGTCAAATACTGTCAGGAAAAAAAGGAAGATAAGGACTGGAAAAAATTACTTGGATATGTTGATGTGGAGATCATTGTTGACCTTTTGACAGAGCAGTTTCAGTAAAATACTGAGGGCATAAGTTATTCTGCAAGGATTAGAGGAGATGGGTGATAACGAAGTAGAGGAATCAGATGCAGTCACCTTTTTTCAAGAGTTTGGTTGTGAAGAGAAAGAGAGAGAGGAAAGAAGCTGGATGGAATAGAAAAATCAAGGCTGTCCCTTTCCAGGATTGGGGGAGTTCTGACTATGTTTATAGGCCAATGGGAAGGAGCCAGGAAGCAGTATGGGAAAGATTGAAGATGCATGGGAGGAAAAACTGCTGGAGTGACATCTTTAGGAAGGCTGAAAGGGTCAAGGGTTCAAGCACAGAGATAAGTCTTAGAGAAGAAGACTTCTTCCTCTGAGACTAGAGGGCATGGAGGAGTAAGTAATAGTGCTAAAAAGTTTTATGAGCGGAGAAGGGAGTTGCCATCATATGGTCTCATTCTCAATGAAGTAGGAGACTAGCCATCTCTCATTACTGTGAAGTGTGAGGGTATCATTTTTTACCAAAACCTGAGCAGAACCTTCAATAAGAATAATTCAGTGTTAAGCTAAGCAACCACTTGTACCTTTCTATTTCCCCTTTATAGAACCAGAATTGGTCCCAAATCTCAGGAGGAAGTGGGTCTCCAAAACGGGGGTGAAATACGGGGGAGAAATATGGCAGATCATCACCTATAGAGGATGCCAGCAGGTGCGTTATTGAGTCGGATGCATCAATCTGTAGATTATTAGATTTAAAACAAATCCAGGTGTGCCTAAATTTTGATTATATTGGTTAGTCTGGGCAGGAGGTGGTCACGTTTAATGATTTCAGGTATTAATGTAACCAACCTCTGAGGATCAAGTTGGTCAAAAGGCATTTATTAAGTGCTTACTATGTGCTATGCACTTTGCTAAGTGCTGGGGATACAAAGAAAGGCAAAAACAGTTCCTGCCTTCAGGAAGCTTACCTTTTAAATAGGTGAAACATCTAAATAACTAAATGTGTGTGTGTATACACACAGAGAATGAATAGATGGAAGATAATCTGAGAGGTGAAGGCACTAGCAGCTGGGGGGTTGGTAAACCAAGAATGCCTCATGCACAAGACGGTTTTCAGATGAATCTTTTGTAGCAAGCCAATGAAGCTAAGAGGCAAAGTGGGGAGGGCAGATGAAGCAGAAGTACTAAGTAAGCAGGTAGTGGGAAGGGTGTAGAAAACAATAATAACGAGAAAACTCCCTACCCCACTTCTTTTCTCATTCTGTTTCTTCTACCAGTCTCCTCTTTGTCCTCTTCCAGTGATCCAGAAAGCTACATCTGACCCTGTACAGATTCAAACTTCAGTCTCTCTATGAAAAGCCATGCTGTGGTTCTCAAAGTGTGGTCCAGGGACCCCTGGGTCTCCTAGAGACAGGGCATACTCAAGGTCAAAAACTCCTTTCATAATAACACTAATGTGTTTTAATTTTTAATACAGTAAATATCTCTCCATCCATCCATCTATCTATATCTCACATAAACAAATGCTCTTGTGGGGGGGTCCTCAATAATTTTTAAGGGTGCAAAGGGATCCAGAAAACCAAAAAGTTTGATGATTCTACTCTAGTTGACAGAACGCCAGCCTTGGAGTCATGAAGACCTGGTTCCAAATAATGCCTCAGATACTAGCAGCCTGATCCTGGCTAAGTCACTGCAACTCTCTTGCCCTCAGTTTCTCATCTGTAAAAACGGGGAGGTTGTAATAAATAGTCTCTAGAGACATTTCAACTTGAAGTCATTAATCCTAAACTCCTCTATAAAATGAAGGGATTAAGTACATGATTTGTAAGGTCCCTTCCAGCTTTAAATCCCATGGTTCCTCTCTTCTGAGTAGCTGAGAAGTGTGGCTGTATGGCCACTGTGCTCAAGTCAGGGTTTCTCTCGATTTTCCGAGCCGAGTGATTGTTTAGAAATTTAACTTCAAAAAACATTTAACTAAGTACCTACTAGGAAGAGAAAACTCTATTAAACAGATAAGAAAAGAAGACTAAATAAAAACACAGTCCTGGCTTCCCCCACCAGTGACTGGAGTCAAGTTACTTGATCTCTCTGAGTCTCAGTTTCTCCATCTGCAAAATGGAGACAACAATACCAGCACCAGCTATCCCTCAAGGTTGTAGTGACGGGAAAGTTGTGGGTTGTTGTTTCCTTCATATGAGTTGTTATTATCACTCCATTGCTCCTTCTAGACTTTTTCTATGACTGCTTCTGGTACAAAGTTATCAGGAATTTATAAAAGGTCTGCTTTTTAAAAGCAAAAATACGGGACTTAGAATTTAAAAGGGGCAGCTAGGTGACTCAGTGGATAGAGCATGGACCCTGGACCCAGGAAGACCTGAGTTCAAATATGGACTCAGACACTTACTAGTTGTGTGACTCTGGGCAAGTCACTTAACCCTGTTTGCCTGAGTTTCCTCATCTATAAAATGAACTGGAGAAGGAGATGGCAAACCACTCCAGTATCTTTGCCAAGAAAATCCCAAATGGGGTCAGAAAAGTCAGACATGATAGAAAAAAAAAAACGACTGAATAACGAACTATACTTTGTCATTCAAAATACTTAAACGCCTCTCCTTTAATTTCAAACAGAGCCACCATTCCTAAAATGACTGGGACAAGGGATTAAGCCTCAGGACATTCCTACGGAGAGGAAAAACTTCCTCAAACAACCTTCCCATATGAATTAAACTGACTAGCCCCAAATTCTTCAATTTTGGGATCCTCCCAAAGGAAACTATTCATTACCGGGAATTAATCAAAGAGTCAATAGGAGGGGAATGGAAACTGAAATGTAATAACCTGCAAAATTAAAAAGTGTTAAGTGTTTAAAACTGCACTAAGCCTTTTACCTTGTGAATGTACACGGATGGATTTAAGTATCGTATTCGTGTGTGATTACATACAGTTGCCTAAGTGTGGCCAGGCATTGCTTGACTAATTATTCAGTATCTAGCAAACAGTTTGTGCCCATTTCACCGATTACATTTTGCTCCCCATTCAGCTCGTGAAGTTTGCTACTCACCTCCCGTCCCATCCCCCCCTCCCCCAGCCCCAGGCTTAGTTAGGCTCAGGCTCCTGGCAATTTACCTGGGACACATTTCCCGGGCTAGGAAGGATAACACAGCCTTTCACATATGCCTAAAAAAGAGCAGCAGCATTCCACCGATTTTATTTTTTAATTCAAAATATTCCCACGTCTGTCATTTGGTGGCAGAGGGAGAAGGAGAGAGAAAAGTCATAGTAGCTATTTGTTTTTGGTTTACTCAACATATTTGTTATAGGGGTTTTCGTCTTTTTTTTCCCAAGGAGGAGAGGGGGTAGGGAGACAAAATAGATTTTTTGTTACATTAAAATTTTTTTAAAGTCAAAGTATCCTTATTTTTTCTTTTTTTAATTAAAGGGTTGAATGGCTCGTAATTTTTAACAAGATGACATTAGACGGCCACGTTTCCATACACAATCTAGCCAAGTCCTCAGGGTCAGGACCCTGGAGATGTTCCTTTAGGCTCCTGCCTTTCGTCTTGGATTTTGTGAACTAATCCGATTTTCCCTGAAAGAGGCGAAATTTGATTTCCCTCCCAACATTTTTAGGAAAGAAAGTAAACTGAGTAGCTGGAGGAAGCTCAGAGTGACCTCAGACTGAGGTCCCGACATAAGTAAATAAATGAAAGAAGCCCTGAGATCCCAAACCATCCCTCCTGCTCCCTCCTCCCACGTCCCCCCACCTCTCCATGCCCAGACCCCCGGGCCCCCGGCCCTGAAGTTCGACGACGCGACTTCCTAAACCAAGCAAGGTCCTCTTCGCCTACCTGGGGTGTCCAAGCAGCGGAAGAAGCGGTGGACTCCGCCGATTACCATCTCCCATGGCTCCGCGTGCGTCTGGCGTGTGAATGTGAAAAATGTAAGGCTGCCCTGTTTAGCCAGAGAGTTTGCCTGACCTCTGGATGAGCCACTGAAGTTAGTGTCATTGGGTATTAAGGTATCATGTGACTGCAGATGAAAATAAAATCCTTCAAAGTTTGCATTTAATACTTCCGAGAATCTGTAACCCTTTACCTGCGTGCAAGCCAGGCGCGGATGGAGCCTGCCAACGAAAACTTACTTTCTATTTGCGGTTGAAGGAGGAGGGGGTAAAAAAAAAAGGGGGGGGGGAAGAAAGAAGTAATTGAATCCAACGCTTTGGGTCCCAAGAGTGCTCCAGGAAGAATGCCATTAAGCTGGCATATTTTGTACCTGCAGCCCTTTTAAGAAATCAGACCAATCCGGGGTGGGCAGATTTGGCACAAGGTGGAAATCTCTGACTCCTAGCGCGTTCCCCCACGCCACGCAAGCCTGACGCTTCTCCCCCGCTCAGAGCGCGGAGAGCGCTGTTGAAATCTGGACCAAGTGAAGCAGAAAATCCAAAGTTGGTTTTGAGAATGACACCTGGGCTTCTTGGGAGGCGTCTTCGAATGCTCTCGGGGTAGTGGTGGGTTTTTTTTTGTTTTTTTTTTTTGTTTTGTTTTGTTTTTCTTCCTTTAAAGAAGATAAGGGAGTGTAGCCGCTCTTGGTTTGAGTTTCCTACCAAAGGAATATAGACGACTAAGCAAATTAAACGGATAAGATCTTAGAATGGGAGAGTTGGCAGGGCCCTGCCTCTTACATTGTGGATAGCAGTGACTTAGCTTCAGGGAAACTTGGGTTCCAAGCCAGCTTCACACAAGTTCATGGAATCCAAAGCTGGAAGGGGCCTCAGACGTCTTGACGTTCTCTCTCCCCCCACCTCTCTCTCTTCCCCGCGTGTCTGTCTGTTTCTCTCCTCTCTCTCCTTCCCTCTTTTTTTTTTTTTTTTGGCTAGGCAGTGGGGTTAAGCGACTTGCCCAGGGTCACACAGCTAGTACGGGTCAAATGTCTGAGGTCGCATTTGAACTCAGGTCCTCCTGACTTCAGGGCCAGTGCTCTATCCACTGCGCCACCTAGTTGCCCCCCCCCTCATTTACAGTTGAGGAAACTGAGGCCTAGGTGATATGCCCAAGGTCATGCTGTAAGACGCTGGATTTGAAGCCATGCCCTCTTGACTTCTGAGCCAGCCCTTTTGCCAAAGAACTTTCTCTTAGCTTCAGTTTTCTCATCTAAAGTAGTGATGATGTATGTTGTGTTTAACTTCAAAGGGTTTTATCAGGTAAAATAATGCACTTTATAAAATTAATAAATATATTTGTAAATATAAAGTTAAGAGCTTTCCAAACCTTAAAACGCTAGGTAAGTTACCATTATTAACATTTTAGAATCGGAGACGCTTAAACACAAATCTTTCCTCATGGCTACTAAGAAGGTTAAAGTAAATCATTGGTCTTTTTGTTTGGACCTTATGCAAATGGGGCTAGAATGATTCACAGGCTGACCCCCTCACTCAGTTTAGCAAGTCCATCATTCAAACCAGTCACCACTGTGCTCAGAGATGTGGATTATGTCAAAGTTTTAATGGGGTTGTGGTGAGGTGGGGGTCACGGCGGGGAGAAAGGGGGATGTTTCCTTGGCTTTAAAATCTTTACACATTCAAATCACCCACCAGAGACGCTAAGAAAAAGAACCTCCTGGCTAAGTGTGTTGGACAATTGCGCCACCTAGCGTCCCTGTCTTCAATATTCGCTTCAGGAAGTGACCAAGGATTTGTAACCAAAAAATTTTAGCTGGTTGTAAGAACGTATTGATAAAGATGGAAACATATATTCATAAGATTCCAAGACTTATGGCTGTAAAGGATTTTAGGGATCATGTAGTGCAAACCTCTAATTTTATAGATGAATGCCCTGAGATCCAGAGAGGTTAAATAGCTTGATAACAGGCAGAGCTGAGGTTTGAACCCAGGTCCTCTAGAGATCTAATGCTCTTTCCCCTGCCTCACACCGCCCCTTTATTGTCCCTTTTAATATCCTCTGTCAGTTTCAGTGATAGCGTTTTTTTATTTCTTTCCTGAAGTCCATCTTTGAACATTGCTTGACATCCCCAAGTTTTTAGATGGAGATCTCTGAGTAGCTTAAAAATGATAACCGTTAGAGAAAATTTTGGAAATGTAACGATGTTATAGTTTTTAGTGGTCTCATTTAATTAGATCCTGTTCCAGTAAGTCAGCCCTAGAACTTTCAATTCTATAATGAGATGGAAAATTTTAAAAACATTCATTCCTATTCGTTTACTTGGGAACATTTAACTACAACTCTTAAGCATGGTTACACCAGACCAATACCTATGTTCAATTAGCTAATTCAATCCAAAACATCCTTTAGTACTGTTATTTAGACTTAGAATAAATAAGCCATAAGCTGGACATAATTTCAGCTGATTCCGCCTATTAAACCAAACTGCATTCTTACTTAACCTATACTCTAGCAATTTAACTATTCACTACTACTCTTTAAACACATACTATGTTATCCTGTCTGCTTGTCTTGACGTACACGCATCCCTACTCCTGGAATGTCCTCCTTTTATCTCCATCTGTTGCCCCAAGCCTGGAATGCCTTTTTTCTATCTCCATTGTCTTTCAAAGTAAGCTCAAATGTCACTTATAGAAGTCCACGAAGCCAGAAGAAACTCACTGATGTCTGAGCTTTCATAACATTTTATACCTTCTATGTGCTTAGAGAGTTGCAAGTTTATATGATTTATAGCAGAAACGGACCACAGAAGGGACCAGAAGTGTTCTGGAGTCAGAGGATATGAAATCAAAATCTGGCTGTTGATCTTATGTTTGCAGCATCTCTCATATATGCTCCTTTCTCTCCTCTGTCACTGCTACCACTCTAGTGTGGGTATTCATCACCTTATCCCTGGATTATTGCAGTAGGTGGGCCTACCTGCCTCTGGTCTCTACCCAGTCCAATCCATCCTCCATTCTGCCCCTAAAGTGACTTTCCTAAAGTGCAGGTCTGATCATGTCACCCCACCCCTGCTCAATAAACCCTAGTGGCTCTCTATTGTCTTTTGGAGCAAATACAAAATGCTCTATTTGGCAATTCAAGTCCTTTCTTACCTAGCCCTTTCCTACCTTTCCAGTTTCTTACACCTTACTCTCTGCCACTCTCTTCGATCTAACACTGGCCTCCAGGAAGTTCTATGGACAAGACACTCCATGTCTCAGCTCTGGGCATTTCCTCTGGCTCTCTTCTCAGCCTGCAACGCTCTCCTTCCTCAGCTCCACCTATTGACTTCCCTGGCTTCCTCTAGGTTCCAACTGAAATTCCACCTGCTATAGGAAGGCTTCTCCAAACCCTCTTAATTCCAATGCCTTCCTTTGTTAATTATTTCCTATTTATCTTGTATATAGCTTGCTTTGTATGTGTTTGTTTGTTGTCTCTCCCATTAGATTGTGGGCTCCTTGAGGGCAGGGACTGTTTTTCGCCTCTTTTTGTATCCTAAGTACCTAGCACAGTGCCTGGCGCACAGTAGGTCCTTACTGTTTATTGATTGATAGACTTTGCCATTTACTACTTGTTCTCCTTGGAGGAGTCACTTTCCCTCTCTGAGACTACTTCTGTAAAACTTCCTGTAAAACAAGGGGATTAGACCAGGTGACATCTAAGATTCCTTCCGACTCTGAATCTTCGATGTGGTCCAACCATCTTATTTCATATGTCACAAAACTAAAGCCCAGGGATGTTACATATCTTGCCCAGGGTCTTCCTCCTAGTAAGAAAGGGAGTCAGAATTTGAATCCTGGACTACGAATCCAGTGCTCTTTCCACTTTTCATGTTGCCTCTCTAATTTCTCTATGTGAGTTTGGATGTGTATGTCATGACTTACTAGATTGTAAGCTTCTTGTGGACAGTCCTCTGTGCATAGATGTGGTCACTTTCCTGCTCTGGTGGGACCCTTGCTTTACAGCCTCATCTTTTATCACTCCCCTCAGGGCACATTATGCTCCACTTCCTGCTTCCTGACCACGACCCTCACTGTCCAGTCTCTTCTCCCTGCTCATGCTTGACCTGAATCTGAAATGGCTTTCCTCCTCTTTCTCATGGATTGTGCTGTGGCCCATCTTTTTTTTTTTTTGGCTAGACAATGGGTTGCCCAGGGTCACAAAGTTAGTAAGTGTCAAGTGTCTGAGGCCGAATTTGAACTCAGGTCCTCCTGACTCCAAGGCCAGTACTCTATCCACTGCACTCCGTAGTTGCCCCTCTGGGCCATCTTTTAAAACCCAACTGAAAGCAGCTGTTTTCTTTATTCCTCATTATACCTGTTTACCTTATTGTTCATAATCTTCCACTTCAAATTTCTTACAGTGCATAATTTTGTACTTCTATTAGGCGCTGATTGTGTTTTATTTGGTTTTGGGTTTTTTTGTTTTTGTTTTTGTTTTTTTTTTTTTTGGTGAGGCAATTGGGGTTAAGTGACTTGCCCAGAGACACACAGCCAATAAATGTTATGTGTCTGAGCCTGGATTTGAACTCAGGTCGTCTTGACTTCAGGGCCAGTGCTCTATCTACTGTGCCACCTAGTTGCCCCGATTGTGTTTTATTACCCTACTGTACTATAAGATTCATTATGGTAGGGCACATCTTATGTAAACTGTATATCTAGCCTAATCCCTAGCTGTGTGTCCCATAAGCATAAGGGGTGACCTTAAGCATAGTATCTAACACAATACACTTCATGTAGTAGGTGCTTAATAAACATTTGAATATATGAAGAGAAATTACCATGCAATGAGGGAAGGAAAATCTAACACTCTGGAATTAGTGATTAGAAAATTGAAAAATCTTTTCTTAATGTGTTTAAATATGTATTTTTAATAAATGAATGAAAAAGCATTTATTAAGCATTTACCACGTGCCAAACACAGTGCTAAGTGTTGAAGATACAATGCAAGAGCCGCGATGGTCAGTCCCTGACCACAAGAAGCTTACTTTCTAATAGGGGAGCCAGCAAATATAGGGGAGTTGTGGCCAGGGAAGGGCACTGTGGTCAGAAAAGTTACAGAGATGGTGAGTGAGGCCATAGGGGAGTATGTTGACACCCCCCATCTATGAACAGTGTCAGAGTTTGTTTGATCATGGTTCACAGTGAAAGAACTTGATGTTTAATTGGAGATTTTTACTAGACTTGTGAATGTATTGGCGTTGAGAACTTCTGGAGAAGAACTTCCAGCTACCAATGTAGATCTATAACTGCCTTGCAGTTTTATAACCCTAGTTGCTTGGTAGTACAGAGAAATTGTGATGTGCTCAGGGTCATACAATTAGGATATGTGAAAAGCAGGACATAAAATGAGACTTAAACCCTTCTTGGCACTGAGACCACAATCTATTCACTATATCAGTGCTTTTCATTCGTGTATATTAAGGGGAAAATGATAATCTATCTGGGGTGGGAAACCTGTGGCCTTAAGTTCTGTGAAGTTTGGATTCAGTCAAAGGGCTGCACTTGAGGACCTAGAGGGCCACATGTTCCCCAACCCTGGCTCTAGATAGTCTTTCCCGATCTTCTTTGCAGCTATAATTTTGGGGTTTTTCTTTATAAATGATTGTTGTTGTTCAGCCATTTTTTAATTGTGTCTGACTGTTCATGACCCCATTTGGGGTTTTCTTGGCAAATGTCACATAGCTAGTAAGTGTCTGAGATAAAATTTGAACACAGGTCTTCCTGAGTCTAGGCCTGGTGCTCTATTCGCTGTGCCACTCCCTTATAAAAAATCAAGTTATGACAATAATAAATAATTATATTATTTATAAATAATTACAAATAATCAAGTTATGACAATTGCATAAGTGATTGCTAGCACAATATTTCTCCTTAACTTCCCACTGTTAGCTGTAATAATACAAATCAGTTTTGTGCTTTACATCTGGAAAAGAATGGGATGGGATTTTTACCTCTTGGTCTTTCTGGTGCTCTGGGGGCATCCAATAAATAGGAGTATTTAGTGAATTCTGTTGTGTCCATAAGAAATTATCTGGAAACTCCCATGACTTCCCTCCAGATTCTGGGAGTGAAATAGCTAGGTTGGAAGGTCTGCTATGCAGGAGGTAGGAACTTGTGGAATGTCTCCTTCTTTGAGACTGATCTCTAAACTACAGGTTCATAAAGGCATAGGATGATAGATTTAGAGCTGAAAGGGATTTTAGAATTCATTGATTCCAATGCCTTCATTTTATAGAGGAGGAAATTGAGGCCCAGAAAGAATAAGTGACTGCCTGAGGTCATACAAGTAGCGTCAGAGGATGGATCTGAACCTGCGCACTTTGACTTCAGATCTAGGACTTTGTCTATTGTACCATGGTTGAAGAAGACTTGATGGTTCATTATTATCAATACTGAGTGTCCATTGGGATCATACTTCTGTACAAGATGCTTAGACAGGTTAAATTCTTTCTTTATATTCCTGTCTTTCTCTCCCTTTCGTCCCTCCTTCCTTTTAGCTTTCCTTCCCTCTTCTGTCTCTCTCTCTTTCTTTGTTTCTTTCATTGGGTCTGCTCCTCTTGCCTGCATTGGAAGTGGAGTAGCTACAGATCCAATCCCAATACCGATATGCATGGAAACTTTAATCTGCTCTGTGTTTCTGATCTGTGCTTGTTTAATCCTCTTCAGACAATCTGGTGGCCTTCTGAGAGATCATCATATTGGGGTCCAACTTAGTAGACATCAGATTGACTTTAGCCCAGAATGCACCTCAGAACTCAAAGGATCAACCAGGCTCAGCCTCCCTAGTGTCAGGGACTACAGTTATGTGCCATTACATCCAACTACCTTTTCTCCCTCCCTCCCTCCCTCCCTTCCTCCTTCCTTTCTTTTTCTTTCTTTCTTTCTTTCTTTCTTTCTTTCTTTCTTTCTTTCTTTCTTTCTTTCTTTCTTTCTTTCTTTCTTTCTTTCTTTCTTTCTTTCTTTCTTTCTTTCTTTCTCTCTCTCTCTCTCTCTCTCTTTCTTTCTCTTTCTTTCTTTCTTTCTTTCTTTCTTTCTTTCTCTCTCTCTCTCTTTCTTTCTTTCTCTTTCTTTCTTTCTTTCTTTCTTTCTCTTTCTTTCTTTTTTCCTTTTTTTCCTTCTTTCCCTTCCCATTTTGGCAGCCTCTTTTTTTTTTAACCTAAAAGATCATAGACTCATAGAATATTAGAGCAAAAGGGACTTCAGTTCCCATCCAATATAATCCCTTTATTTAAAAGATAAGGAAACTAAGATGCAGAGATATTAGGTGACTTGCCTAGGTCACACAGCATACAATTTTCAGTTGTATTATCAAAACTTGGAAAATACTCCAAAAAACTCCAAAGCAAATTAGTTTATCTTTTATTCATACAAACAATGCATACACAAGACTGTATATTGTTTGAAGACTGCAATAATATTCTAGTTTAACAACTCTGTAACAAAATGTAACTAAATGTAACATTTAAGAAAATATAAATCTCTGATTGGGTAATTCTTCCCAACAATACAAAGTTTACATAAAAACATTCAGTATGATCTAGAAGTTGCAAACAAGGTAGGAAAAATCATTCAAATCACTCAATACTTACTATATTGGCTTTTACATAGAACATTCACGCACTACATGTAATTCATCTTGGCATATGACTTTTAGAAATTTAGTGGCACAGAGGTCCGACTCATACTACTCATGATATTAATAGTGATATCTTGAATGACCTTGGTCTGTCTCTGATGAACACTTTCATGTATAATTAACTCTAGACTATGTATCTATGTACACAAGGACCTGGGTCTACCTCTTGGCTACTACCTGATTTGAACTCAGGCCAATAGGACCATAGAAGATCTGGCCTTGGCATGGAGTAGGATAATAATTTGTATCTGAGACATATCTCAGAGTGTTAGTATCTCAGACTGCATTTCAAGGTCAAATATAAAAGACATGAGTGATATGCCATTCAATTTTTCTCCATTAGTATCAATAATGCAGAGTTGACTATATTTCATATCACACAATCTCACAATACTTCTGTAGGGGATATAGGGGAAACTACCACTAATTTCATTATATAGTTGAGAAAGTGAGAAACAGACAGGTTAGATGATTGGCTCAAGGACCCACAGCAAGTCAGTGGTAGAACCAAAAACTAAAACTCCTACCTGTTCAGTACTTCACTTGCTAGAGGATCTGTTTCCTTTTTTAAAAAATCTGTTAAAAATTAGCCAAGGACATGCCATGTGTACGATGTAATGGGTGGAAAAATCACTTTCAGTTTTTGGGATGTAACCATTTTTCTTGAATCAGGTGGTATAGTTAAAAAATATTTAATATTTCACAGCTTCTGCCTTGAAACTGATCATACTATATAAAAGGCTCAGAACAGTCCCAAAGCAAGAAGTAAAACAGATAATAAGCCTACGTACATATGTAGAAGTAAGAAATTTATTACAAACAGGAACAGTAAAGAACCTTTGGACAGCCTTAAGATTTTATGGAATATTTTAGCACAAATACAGGCATATTCTGTTAGTCCCAGAGTATTTGGTCATCTCTCTGCGTTCAACACAGGACAGAAGAGGAATGAGAGTAAGGCAAATGTTATCAGTAGTTCGTACATGGCATATTAAGAAAGCTTTCTTTCTGCTGAAATTCAGTATAGGGATTTAGGAGATAATTCATACTTTCTTTTAAGAGAGTGAAGAGTAACTTTTTAATGCAATAATAGAATGGAACAGTTTAATTGCATTTGTAATGCCCTTATGTGAGTATTCATTACATCTAGCAAAATATGTACTTTGAAAGTGACATTAAAAAATGAATGAATTTTTAGTATTAAACATGTTCTTTTATAACTTGGGAAACAGCTTTTAAAGAAATGGTTTCCTCCTTTGTACAAAAACCCACATATACAACTTTTGCAAGACTGATTTTCTGGATCTGGGTTGCCCTTTTAGCTGCCAATTGATTCTTGTCTCACCCAGCTTACAGCTTTTCATCTTCACATTTTTCAAAGGTACTTTCTTTTTGTGTTGGGAAGTAGTCACTAGAGAGTCTCATATGGTCAGGATTGTTAAATTACTTTCCCCCTTCTCACTTTCTTTCCTTTATCCCCAGATACAAGGCTTTGCTATCTGGATGGTAAAAGGTAGAATGGGGTTAAGGCTGTATTTATATAATATTAACAACCAAATGTTGCCAAACAAGAATTATTTGGCATCATGGAGACAAAGTAATGGTTGTTTGAATTTAACTTTAAAAGAAAAAAGCACAACATATGCTTTTGGTCAAACTGCTGTGTGTGTGTGTGTGTGTGTGTGTGTAGACCCTGCCTATGGTATCTAGTGAACTGAAGAGGTTATACTTCTGGCAAATATAGAGTTAGAGTCAATATACTGTACTATTTTCTAACTTCTAGATGAAGCAGCAATGTAAAGAGTATTGCTAGAAATGCCCAGTGAAGATTTCATATTTGGATTAATTCCATACTTCAAAGGAGCTCTGATGCTATCTGTGTGTATGTTCTCATCTTGAAGGTGGATCACAGTCCTTCCATACTTTAGTCTGTAGTCTGAAGAGTTGCTGTGGCCAAAAAAATAATCAATCACCTGGTAATCAAATCTCCAAAAATGAACTTCTCTGAATTTAGTTAGGGTAGTGCTTGGGCAACATATGCCATCTATTGCAGGACCCGTTGTGAAAGCCTTTTTGACCTACCAGAGCTTGCATTCTGTTGTTACAGCCTTTGAGAATACAGGGTCACTTCCGTATAATGATGAGCCATTGGAACATGATTTTCATGGATTAATCTCAAGAAAACCTATAGCAAAATATGTTCCCATCTCTGTAGTTTTTACACATATGTGGACAAATGCCAGTCACTTGTATTTCATTTTGCCTAAGAAATGCACCATTTCCACCTCTGATGTAGAAGACAGACTTACAAATGTATATCATGAATTTCAGTAAACCTGTCTAAATATATAATTAGTTGTCAGCAGCAAAACTGTGGCCTCTGCTCTCTATGGCAGAGCATACACGGTCATAAGGATTGTGTTTTTTGGTCGGTGTTGCTTCAGTTGTTTCTGCAGAGTCAGTCACTGTGATGGGACTATCTCTTGCAAACACCTCAGTGGATTCTCTCCAAATACAATCTGCAGTAGCCTTAAAGCAATGACTATTATACTTTGGCCTGGACGCTTGTGTTGCACTGTTGAAAATTTGCCGGCTGTTCGAAGTGGCAATTTTAATTTTCAGTGCTGCATCGACCCGGTCCACTACAGTATAAATCCCTATACTTCCATCATCAAACCCAACAATAATATTCAAGTGCCTCTGTGACAGCGCAAGATATGTTGGTGTCTTGTAAAGTGAGCAAGCACCAATGTTTTTACCATCTGCAAGTCTCATGACAATTAAGCTGGAGACCGCGCCGTTGTCATCTTCCTCTTCTCCATTTCGGAAACAAATATAGACCAGGTAGCGACCGTCTCGAGATAGCCTCTGCCGCCAGATGATTCCAGCAGCATGTACCACTCGTAGCTTCCCACTGTGCAGATCAAGAACATTTATATTTTCATCCCCTCGGGACATAATGCCTAGTTTGCCATTGGGAGAAATTTCAAAGTCCTCTAGATTTTTTAAGAAATTGTTTGGAAGTTGTACACGTCGACAGATGACTTCGTCTGTCAGGCTCCAGATGTTCACAGTTTCTGTTGATGTTATAAATACTATGATATCAGGGCAGTCAGGTATCAATTTGAAATTTACAATCATGGTCCCATCCTCGCAGCAGAACTTCTTGGTGATACTTCCTGTCCATAAGCTGACTGCCAGCACTTTGTTTTTTGTGATGCCTACCACAAATGTATTAGCAGAGGTTATAAATGCATTCTGTAAAGGAGTGAGAATATTGCACACCCTGTGGCCTGTGGCCAGTCGCCAAACCCTAGAGGCATTTTCCTCACAGAGTGAAACCACAAATTGATCATTGTGTGTAATCAGCAGCTGGGATATTCTTTGCCCATTAATGCGAAAGAGGTTTTCACCACTATTGGTGTGCCACACGTATTGGCTACATTTGTCATCTGATGTCACCATCACATCCCCAGAGGAGGTGAGCACACAGTGCTCTACGATACCTTCATGCTTAAATTCTGCCTCAATGAATCCATTGCTAAAGTTCCACTTATGGACAGATTCAGACCCATCTAGGGAATAAATTATTTCACCTCTAGCAGGTAACACCAATCTTTGGATGGGTTTTCCGGTCTTGTCTATATTGGACATTGCTGTAATTATATCTATGTCCCAAATAGAAAGGACACCACTGGTAGATAAAGATAGCAGCATATTATGGTGATTAGACTTGACCAGCTTGACTATGGTTCCTGAGATTTCCTGTAAGCTTGCCATGCACTGTCCAGTGTCCCTCCTCCAAAAAAACACAGCTGAGGTATTTTCCATAGTAGCAATTATGCAGTCACCATTTTTGGACAGCACTGCAGAGATAAAGCGCTCATTGTGTTTGGCTCTGAATTTTTCCGCCACCTTCCACATCGTAGTGTCTAAGAGTTCTATGCTGAGGGCTTTGCAGATAAGAATTGCACTTTGGTCCTCGGAAAGCTCAATGCTGACAACTTCGCTGTCTTCTCTTCGACAATCAAAATCATCCGTTAGTTGGGGATTGGTGATTTCTTCAGTATTCCAAATAGAAAGGCTGCCCTCGCTGTCAACCATTACCATTTCCTGTGCTGTGTCCAAGATGAGAAGAAACTTCACAAAGCCACCTGAAAATTCCGAAGTCACAGTGGAGAGCTTTTCTCCACTCCCTAAATGAAATATGGTGGTGATATTTAGATACTGCCCACAGAAAGCATACACTCCATCCAGAGAGCACTGGACGCAAGTGACTTCATACCAGCAGTGAAACTGATAAAGAGGCCATCCATAAAGCAGATCAATGACAGTGACATCTTTACTGGCCTCCAACCAGGCAAGGGCATGTGTAGTTGACAAGGTAAACCCATTGATAAAATTAGAACCACTTCCATGCTTGGCTCCTTTGATTTCAACTTCGGACAGGAGGCAGGAATTTATGTTGTCATAAATCAACAAGGTGTTGTTGGTCGTGGCTACCACAAGGTACTTTTCATCTGTGGTGAGCTTCATCCCCAGAATAACTGACTGGGCTGTGGTGATTTGCCTGAGTAGCTGACGAGTCTCTACATCCCATGTGCTGATGGAGCCATTTTCCAAAGCTGTGAGCACAGTACTTGGGTTACAAGTAGGCAAAATTTCAGTGACGTGTAGATGACTAGATGACAAGGGAAGCCTTTCGGGGCTGTAAGTAACATCCATAGAAGAATGTAAGGGGACAATGGAGCAGTATTTAGGTCCATCTTTGTCACATTCCAGAAGAAGGTGCCTCAATTTGGGTAATGAACTGACAACTGGAAGAAGTCTCTGCTGGAGCTCGGCAGAGAGGGAGCCAGGGAATGTGATAATCTTACTTTTGATGCCTCTAAGGGTGCTGGCCAGAAACTTCAGTTCCTTCTCCTGTGAGTAGTTGTAAGCCACCTCAATGTCTGCAAGGGCTTTGTCAAACTGGCCAATTTTTACCATGGTATAAAGCCAGCTGAAGTTCATGATGACTCCGTAGAGCAGGTCATCGGTTTTCCCACATCTTGTCAAGTGGTGTAAAAGCTCTGACATTTTGCGGTGATTGACAAAAAAGATGTCAGGCTCCAGTGGATTGCATTGAAATACCCAGGGTTGATCAGGGGCTTGTCTATCAAAAGATGCCTGCTCCAAGAAATGCTTTTCTTCCTCTAGCAAACTTCTGCTTTCTAGATCAAGGCAGCCATTCAAGTATGGGTCTTCGAGACAGAAAGCCTTCCTCCTGCCACCAGACCAGACCCCCAGAAAATAATCTGCTAGGATTGTATGCATTTCACGCAAGTCAGTGTCATTATGTAGGTAAAGCTTCTGAGCTATCAGCTGTAGATGCCTATTGGCCCATACCAAGAGTGTGACGTTTTTCACATGCCGTTCTATCAAGTATCCACTCAGGCCCTCCTTAAGCCTTGCAATATATACATAAGGCACCCGCAAGGGGTTACTTGGCTGTATATTCTCATTTAGCTCATTCATGACATTGTTGTCCAGCGCTAAAACATCTTCCAACTCCATTTCACTCAAACCCATTTTAGCCATGGTGATGTAACCCAGAGCTCGGGATACTAGTTTCTGCCCACATTTCTTCTCCAGGGACCAAAATAACTGCTCTATGCTTTCATGGACTGTGACACAGAGGGAGGACTCATCCACATCTTTGTGGGACCTCCAATTTCTCACCTCCCTGAAGGTTAAGTTCACAAACATCGGCAATGTGCACTTGGAGAAAGCTTCATTGACATATATTTGTTGCCCTGATGTCACTTTCCTTTTGACACGTAGCAACTGGTGTTTTAGGACCTGACTGCACATTTTTCTGTCCCTTGGAATGAGCTCAATGTAGTTGTCTTCATCATGGATAAGGCACCTCAGTTTCTGTAGGATCCCATGTTTGTTGGGCAGTGTGGATAGTACTATCCGTACAAAACGGGGAAGGTGAACAGGGAGCCACCAAAGTTTTCTGGCATCATCGACATCAGAAAGCTGTTCGAGAGCATCAAATATTATTACCAAGGGCCTCTGAAATGAAGACTCATTCAAGAGATTTATAAACAAGTCACGAAGATCATGAACCTTCTTAGGATAGCTTTGCACCAGACACCGGTAGTTAGCTGCCAACTGTTCACAGATGCTTAGAAGTAGATTCTTAAGATCAGTGCTCATGTCTGTGGTTCCTAGAAATCTTACAATTACAACTGGGTCAGATTCAGGTCCCATCTCTTCATGTAGCCAACCATAAGCCTAAAACATAGGAGCATAGTTTAGAAGGACAATTTAAAAACTAAAATAGTGACATTTTAGTATCGTATTTATCTTGAAGAAGACTTCTGGAAACTTAAAACCATCTGGAATGTAACTAAGAACTGGGAAAGCAAAAAAAAAAAAAGTGGACCAAAATGAGAACACAAAACCCATGAATGTAAAACCAGACATTTTATTCCATAAGAGAGGCTTCACTCAAAATTCAATGACTCTTACAGAATACATATTCTAAATAGGCTGGTTATCTAGTTTCTCAGCCCCCAGAAGTAGCAAATTAGAAGAGCTTCTATGTACGTTTAGAGACAAAGATTAGAAGAGGCAGGCAGATGGATAGCAGCAAAGAGTGACAACTGACAATTTGGCACTGAGGAAAGAAAGAGAAAAACTAAAAAGCAGAAAGAAATAACAAAACACAAAAGAATTATTAACATATGCTGTCAAAATTGTGACCCAGGAAGTTCTGTTTAGAGTTAGCTTTAGCAAAATGTATTCAACGTTAGAATAACACACACACACACACACACACACACACACACACACACACACGCAATAGGTGTTTGGTATAATGAAAAGAATGCCGGCTTTGGGGTCAGAGGACCTAGGTCTGGATCCTAGCTCAGTATACTTATTACCTTTGGGGCTACTGATTAATAGTGATAGGATTACTATTAAAAATAAAGGTTCCTAAAAACTGGAAACCTATTAATTAACTATATGATTTCCAGCAAATCTTTTAACATCAGTAGGCCCATGTTTCTTTATTTGCCATCTGGAGATAATGATTAGGGCTTTGTCTAACCTGATAGAGTTGTTGGGAGAAGGCACTTTAAGTTGTTATATAAATGTGAATTAGTATTACCCCAAACAAGGTAAGATCTGGTGTTTGGGGCTTCCTAGATCATAGAATGGCAGGGTAATTGAGAAAATAGATGAATGGGGAGGCAGTAGCTATGGAAATGTCATGCAGAGGCATTGTGGTAAAGGGAAAAGATAGTTAGACTTCGGGGGGGGGTTCTGAGCTCAATTCACTTCACTTTCGAAGCCTCAGCTTTCTCATCTGTAAAATGGGGATGAGGGAATTCAAATAAAGACATGGACAAGCATCTCACAGGACAAAGATATCTATATCTATATCTATATCTATATCTATCTATCTATCCACACTATCCAAGCCTGAGCTTTCTCATCTATAAAATGGGGATGGGGGAATTTACATAAAGATGTGGACAAGCATTTCACAGGAACATGGAATATGCCCCAAGGAGGACAAAGATGTGTGTTTGTGTGTGTATGTGTGTGTATGTATGTGTATACACACACACACACACACAGAGGGTATAGTATATAACATACTAGAACAGTGGTTTCTAAACTCAGGAAGTAGTTTTTGAGTTATTTCAATCGTGTCTGACTCTTCGTGACCTCATTTGAGGTTTTCTTGGCAAAGATACTGGAGTGGTTTGCCATTTCCTTTCTCCAACTTATTTTACAGAGGAGGAACTGAGGCAAACAGGATTAAGAGATTTGCCCAGGATCATGTACCTAATAAGTGTCTAAGGCCAGATTTGAACTCAGGAAGATTAATCTTCCTGACTACAGGCCCAGCACTCTACTGTGGCATTTAGCTGACCTGAGTTCAAATCTAGCCTTAGATCCTTAATAGTTGTGTGACCCTGGGCAAGTCACTTAATTGCTATCTGCCTCAGTTTCCTCACCTGTAAAATGGTAATAATAATAATAATAATAGCAGTTACCCCTCAGGATTGTTTGTGGACAAAATGAAATAATATTTATAATGTGTTTACAAACCTTAAAGCATTATGCACATTAGCTATCATTACTGTGACTACTACTATGACAACTACTACTACTACTACTACTACTACTACCAGAATTTAAGACTTCAAAAGACTAAAAAATTTTTGCATCAGTTAATGTTCCTTGTTCTAGTGTTACTAGCCACGCTTTTTGTGGTAGCAAAAAATTGAGTACTCATTGATTGGAGAATGGCTGAACAAATTATGGTATATAAATACAATGAAATATTATACTATTGTACCCTAAGAAAAAATGACTGAAGAATTCAGAAAATTATAGGAAGACTCGTATGAAGTAACAGTAAAATAAGCAGAACTAGGAGAAAAAAATATATTATAATTATAATTTATTTACACTGTAATAATATAAATAAAACAAAGTCACCATCAAAGGGCAAATAAAGTGAGTACTTTTAATGATCAACTTCAGTTCTGGAGAACAAATGATGGAACGTAATTCCCTCCTTTCTGCAAAGAGGTGAAAAGCTGTATGTTGGAACATTGCAAATAATTTGATGTAAGAGAAAGTTTACTGTAGAAATGTTAATTCAAAATTCAATATGAAAATCTCTCTTTGAGGGAGAATTGGTAAGGTTCATTTAATAGATGGAAAAGAGGGAAATGAGGCACAGGGTGGGTGAGTGTCTTCCCTAACTTAGGGATGAAGGGCTAATCACAAAGAGAATCAGATTTGTTTCCCATCCTAATGTTCTTTTCAATTTGTTCAATCTCTTAGTAACATTAAAAACCTGCGTAATATCCAATTACAAGTAAGTTAATAGATGCACTAGGAAAAAAAATCACTGTAATCTCATATCATAAATATAATTTAGAACTTTTTTTTTTTAAAAAAAGTACCTCAATGTATTTGTGACTATTTTAATTTCATTAAGAGGACTAATTATGTAATCATAGCTTAATTAGTGTAACTGAAATAATCAAGGAGTTGGGAACACAGTAATCTAAGGCCAGACTAAAAGATTAGTATTCTCTCTGGCAAGACAAAAGCTAAGAGAAGATATGATCAAAACCTTTTAAATTGTGAGGGATACAGTATGGGTAAAGATAGAGTAGTTCAATAAAACCTGGTATAATAGGATTAAAGGATACTCCTTAAAGATTGAAAGAAGTAAATTTGGAAAATGAAATGAAATATTACTATATATAATAAATAGTAAACTTGTGAAACTATAACTTCAAGAGATGCTACAGGCTGGAGAAATAAATAAGTTTAAGAAGGGTTTAAATAAAATTGTATAAAAGTAGATCCATAATGATTTATGGAGGAACTTTGCATTAGAGAGGAAATAAGCATGGTTTGGATACTTTCCTAACCTTCATCTCCCCCCTTTACAATGTTTCATTGATGTTCCTCCCTCCCTTCTCTTCCTTTCCTTCCTTCTTCCTTCCTTTGTTCCTTCCTGTCTTTCTTTCTCTTTCTCTTTCTTCCTTTGATTCCCATCTTCATGTTCTTTTCAATTTTTTGAATCGCTCAATAACACTAAAAACCTGCATAATGTCTAATTACAGGTAAGTTAGTGTTTCCCAAGCTGCTCAAAATTAAACTCTGTAATCTATTCTGCATTCCTGTGATTTTCTATTTGCATGTACTGTCATAATTCTACATCATCTATATTCAAGTGTGTTTTTTTCCTTTCACTCAGGATAACTGGATTATTTCATGAATGATTTACTATTAAGAGAGTTGCAACATATAAGGGCATGACTATGTTCTCAAGGGCACAATAAGACAAAAAGACCTCAAACCCTAGCACAGTAGCAATAAAAACAGTGGCTTACCACCTACTGTTGTAGACATTCCCATACTGTTATGTGATTGACTTTCTACCTCCCACCTACTTTTAATCCCTACACTTTGGGCCACTTTCATTTCATCCGTAGGTGTAGCCATGCCTCAGATTCTAGGACCAGTTCTAGACCTGGGCAGTGGGATATAAAGAGCCCAAGGCCAAGTTCTTTGTGGCTTAGCATCATTAGCCTTTTCCTGATCTTGTAATACCAAACCACAACCTTTTACCTCATTTCTTGTAACTGGGCCCTTGTTTTTAATCCCTCTAGATTGAATGCCTAGTATTCTAGATTTTTCTGGACTGGGATCCTGCCTCACAAGGGCCCTACTCCTCCCAGGGACTAGAGTCCTTCCTCCGAACCCTAATTCTTGTGACTTGGTACAGCTATTTGCAAGGAGAAAACTAGATGGCACAGTGCATAGCGTCCTGGACTTAGAGGCAAGAAGACTTGGGTTCAAAATCTGCCTCAGAGACTTACTAGCTATGTGACCCTAAGCAAGTCACTCAACCTCTCTCTGACTCAGTTTCCTTGAGGGAGATATTAATAGCACCTACCTCTCAAGGTTTTTGTATGGGTCAAATGAGATAATATTTGTAAAGCACTTAGTACAGTGCCTGGCAAATAGTAGGCACTTCATCAATACTTGTTTCCTCCTCCCTTATCTTGGATCTTTTCATGTTTCCATATTACTATGACTTTATGCTTCACCTGCCTTCCTGCCTCTTACTGCATTCTTCTTGGACATCCTTTGATTTCTTGCCCTATCTCCTCAATCCTGTCTGATCTCTGGGTCCTGGCCATTCTTTGTCTGACCCATTCTGCTGAGGAACAAGCCCTAGTTATGATGCCAAACAAAAAATAAATACTGGTGTAATCAACAGATAAATAAACAAAACTGAAATAAACTAAATTCACTTGTTTATTTTTAATATACAAAGTAGAACTTTACAAAAACACTTGAAATGAATTGACATTTACCTTCTTGGCTACTTCAGCTAACAGAAGAGTTTTTCCAGTGCAAGGTCCTCCATAGGTGATGAGAGGGTTAATGAGCCCTGCTTTGCTGGGAAGAAGGTATTTATGCACTATATTTAGAGATTCACATTTGTACTCGTAGAAGGAGGCATATGTTTTACATAATGATGAGTGCTGAAGAATTTCGTCATACAATGTATCGGTTTCTGTGTCAAAATTCTGTTGTACAGTTGCCTGAATGATGTCAATCATATCCTCATAAAATTGTTTACCAAGTCCTTCTATATAATGGTTCTCTACTTCTTGTGAATAACCTAGTTTCATGTCACAATGTGTAACGGAAGTGTAGACTCTCAGATTAGATGATGCAACAATGGTAGGAATAAATTCATCCCTGAGTTTTATCAATTTCTCGTGGGCTTCTGGGTCTCGGATAATTCTTGGTTCTGTCCCAGTTATGTCCATGTATTTACCCATTGCTGGAATTTTCACAAAACGCTCAATGTTTGCAATTTTTCTAATGTAGCAAACACATTTCTTTAGGAATGCTGGTGTTTGTTTTCCCAAAGCAAAGTCAAACTCATCTTCAATAGCTGAAAAAACAAACAAAAGAAATCTAGTGCTAACTTCCCCATTCAAAAGCAGAAACAACTTCAAATCACTAACTCTATTGCTTTGCTCCTTTTGGGGAGTTCTAAGCAGAATAGCCCTCTACTTAGGTGAGAAGATATGTCATTAGTGGCATTAGACATAGGTGGGAAGATATTTCACTTCAGAAAAACTATTTCCTAAGCGACCAGAAGTATCGATAAAACTGTAGGAAATTTACTCTCTGATCATCTGGCCAGTGGAGTGTGAATGACCTCAGTCTGTGTCTATATAATTGCCCTTAAACATATTACAAATTAGAAAAAAAATGGTGGTCAGTGACTTAGTAGTCTAGAAATGCAGACTATTGATTCACTTTAAGCTTTGACCAAGACTCATATTTCTTCTTGTATTATAATGTCATTGGATATTTTAACTAGTGTATGTGGTGTATGACCTTGGGGAGGTCACTTTATAGTTTTGGCTCTAAATGTCCTCATTTGTAAAATGAGGGGGTAGAATTAGAGTAGCTGTTCTCAAAGTGTGGTCCTAAAATCCCTGGAGGTCTTTGAGGCCACTATTTTTATAATAATTTTATAATAATACTATTACTAATACTAATACAATATTTGCCCACTAAAATACTTCTTCTGTTTTCAACTACATATCTGTATGAGGCCAAACTTTCTTTCTTTACTTCAACCAAAACAACATATCACAATAGATTGAATGCAGAAGCAGATTTGAGAATCCAACTGTCTTCTATTAAGCCATAATATTTGCAAAAAAAAAAAAACTATGTAAAACAATGCCACTCTTCTCATTAATTTTTTGAAAATATGGTTATTTTTCATTAGCATGTTATTTATATGAACATGTAATAGATTTTTATAGTTATTTTAAAAAGAATGAATAAATATTTGAAAAATCTATCAGTTCTAATTTCTAATATGGTAAATATTATTAGATACAACCACACACACAAAAACTCTTTGGGATCCTCAATAATTTCTAAGGAGCATAAAGGGGTCATCTGAAGACCACAAAGTTTGAGAAGTCCTGCACTAGGAGATGTCTAAAGTCCTTCCTAGCTCTAAATCCATTTTTCCCAGATTGTCTTAGAAAACTGTTCAAACAGTTGTTTTTGCTCTAGTTTTAGCTAACATGCTTCCTATCTGATTGGCTAGTGTCCTGAAGCACTAGGAACAGATTATAGCAATACAAATGCTTTAAATAGAATTAATGACCATGGAAATAAAATACAAACTACTAAATGTTTCAGCCTTAGTTGCTTAATATTCAACCCTTTTAGGATATATAATTTATTCTGATCCCAGGGAGGAAATATTATTAAATTAAAAAAATCAGACTTAGGTCTACCTATAGATTTTTTCCTCTGATTTTAAAGAACTATTATTAATGTGAAAATAGATGACCCCCCCTCCTATTTTTAACCAAAAGTACTTGAGCTTGTAGTACTCAATAGTTAGTATCAGCTCTACCACATTCAAACTTCAAATGAGGTTCATGACAAAAAGATTAATTCCTTGGAGAAGGCAAACTTTGCCTACTTGGTTGGGGGTTGGAAGCTGAGGGTGGGAGGAAGGAAGAAAGAAAGAGGAAAAAAAGATTTTAGAAAACTTGCTAATTTCCCATTCAGTTAGGGATTTTGAGGATAGAGTCAAGGGTTTATAGAAAAGACAGTCAAGTAAGGTCTGAAACTTGCTAGGAATGTAACTGTCATAGATAATATGGAACATAAAGTCAGAGTTATTCCATTTAGAACACTGAGGGTTAAAAAGGTTATGTAACTTGTCTAATATTACATAGATGGTAAAGGCTAGAGCCAGGACTCTATTTCCTTCGAAATACTAATCTTCACAGAGATCTAAACTTATGTGGGATTATTATCATTATTATTATTATTATTATTATGTAAGGAGGATGAATCAGTAGAAATACTATTTGTACATGAAAATATTATAAAATTTGAATAAGGCTCATAATAAGAAAATTTTTTTAAAAAGGTCAAAATTTGTCATATCAAGTAGGACCAATATCATAGAATATGAGTGATAGAAAGCACCTCAGAGGTAATTTAGTTCAATCTCCATTTTAAGTATGGATCTCCTTTACAATATCTCCTGACAGTTCAAAATTTGGCTTCTCCTTGGAGAGCATCAGGAACAGGAAACTCTAATGAAGTATTTTAAAAGCAATTCTCAAAAGTTTTATGATTAAAATTAATTGTATCATTAATTAATCAATTGAATTGATATTTTCCCCCAAATCCAGTTTTTAAGCAGTATCCTAGAAAATCAGTGTGGCTTTAACTGGTTATGAGAAACAGCAGGATCCTCTTAAAACAGGCCAAGTCTGCCACCAAAATCTAAAGATCAGGAGTGTCTTAATCTAAGAGAATAAGATTACCAAATAAAGTCTCTTGTGATTTTTATCTTTGTTTTAATCAACTCTGATATTTTAAAAGGTATCAGCTACTGTAAAACTGAGGTGTCATTTCTGATAGCTACAAGGAAGTAAATTAGCCAAAAGGATTTACAATTAGCCTTTACATTTTTAAAATCACTATTACCACTCTATTCCTTGACAAAATTTGAAACAGCAACTATAGATCCATATTCCATAATAGCAATTTTGAATGAGGAGGGAATAAAAGTTGCAGAAAAGATGTCCAATCTGCAGTTTTCTTTCAAGTATTCCAAATGTCTCCATGTCCTATTTCTTCACCTGATCTTTATTTTTTCTTTCTGGGTACCATCTCCTCCCCTTCTCCCCAAATGACTGAAATCTAGGACATTTCCTTAGATATTACTAGCCCTCTGTGATACTTATAAGAATGAAGCCTCCTTTTTCATTGTTAAAAGAGAGATGCCAATTGGTTTCAGTGAGAAATGTTGGCTGAATGTGGTTTATCATGTTTATCTTTCTTTTGAAGTTACATTTTCATTGAGAAACTTCATAAATTAAATAGGATTTGATCTGTAGGCAAGGGTTGAATAATATCTTTTTCTAGATTGAAATACTTAGGATAATTTCTTTTATTTGATGCAAATTGCATTTATTCATTCATAAAAGATGTGGTGTGTGGCCCTTTTTTGGCCTTTGCTGGCAGTAGAAAAGTTACCTGAAAAGAGATATCTCTTGGCTTGGCTGTGCTTCATTTTCCCCTTTTCATGTAGCAATTTGACAGCTGTCTTAAAAATCTTCTTTATTTCCTCTGATATCTCTTGCCATTTTCTTTCATTCTCAGCATTGGCAGAAGACGGCATCTATCAAAAACATTGAAAGAAACAGGCACTTATATCAGATACTTAAAAGACAGCACTGACACTGAGGGTAATTGAGACAGTTCCATGAAGTGGAAAGAATCGTGGCTCTGGAGTCAAAGGCCGTGGCTTAAGAGTCTACCTCAGTCACTAACTACCTGTTTGACCTTGGACAACTAAGGTAATGTCTCTGGGCTTCACTCTCCTCATTTCTAAACAAAGTGATTGGATTAGATGGACTTTTAGATTCCTTCCAACTCTAGATTCATGATACTAGATGATCTCCCCTTCCCCCAAGAATTGATACAAACAAGACCCAGTGCAATAATAATATATCTTTCTGACAATCTAGAGGAGTGAGAAAGGAAATTAAGAAGAAGGAGGCACCAAATATTGGTGTCTATGCCATGGTGACATCCCCAGTGAAAATATTTAATGACATCACTCCACTGCAGAAAGAACTTTGAGAGGTGAGAAGGTAGTTTTCTCAAGCAATTTATTGAAATTAGTTTTGCCTCCTGCAATGAGGAAGTGGACATATTAAACTCTGCTGAATGGCCATTATGGGGTTATGTGGTGAGGGTAAAGGAAGAAAGGTGAAATTATTCTACTCTGTGCACAAAATGATTTTGTTTGAAGCCTCCTGGATGTTACTCTATGGACAATACTGCCCCATCCTTGTCCAGCAGATAGAGCTAAGGGTGAAGTGAAAATGTGACTGGCAGAATAGAATTTTATATATATACATATATATATATCAATCATATGTAATATAACATAATATAACATAACATAACAATATAATACAATATAATACAGTATAACATAATATAACATAACATAATATAATATAATATAATATAATATAATATAATATAATATAATATAATATAATATAATATAATATAATATAATATAATATAATATAATACTTGTGTTTTACTATTCCTAAACCCCTTTTAAAATGACACAGGGAAGCCAAACTACAAACTCCAAGAGAAATTCATGGAGCATGAGACACAGCATAGCATAGTATTGAGAGTCAGAAAAACTAAGTTCACTTCCCTTTTTTGACATTCACTAGGTATGAGATCTTGGGAAAGTCATTTAACCGATGAAGGTGCTGAACTAGATGACTGCTAAGGTTTCTTTCAGCTGTAAAGATATGACCCTTTGCATGGCTTACTTTTTCTCTTCTAGTCCAAGGACTCAGTGCTTGCTCCTCCTGGAGTAAGAAGCAGGGAACTGACAATTAGGAAAGTGAAGTTTGTGTTACATGGAGGAGAATCACATTTATTCACTATTTTGCTGTTTATGGAATCTTACATTTACTGCATCAAATAAGGCGCAATTCTGCAAGTAGATACCAAAGGAGGAAAAAAACTATAGTTTTTGCCCTTTCAATGCTTAAAATTGGTTAAGGAGACACATATCCAAGAAACCTGACAAACAAATGCACGATGTTTCATGTTTTGCCCAAGTGTTAAGGGAACACAAAACAAGAGAAAAGACACCACAACCAAAGTAATATGTGTTTTTTTTGATGCTTTAGGTACATGTGGAGTCAGAGTTTACCAATCCTCAATATATTTAATGAGAGAAGGACCCTGGGAATCCCAGACTTTGCTTACCTTGTAGATAACCAGTCTGGGTAATTCATGAGAGGAGGGAGGGAGGGAGAGAGAGAGAGAGAGAGAGAGAGAGAGAGAGAGAGAGAGAGAGAGAGAGAGAGAGAGAGAGAGACAGAGGCAGAGACAGAGAGAGAGACAGAGACAGAGAGACACAGAGAGAGACAGAGAAAGGGACAGAGAGAGACACAGAGAGACACAGAGAGACAGAGACACAGAGACACAGACAGAGACAGAGCGAGTCAGAGACAGAGACACAGAGAGAGACAGAGACAGAGACACAGAGAGAGACACACAGAGAAAGAGACAGAGGAAGAGGGAGAGAGAGAGAGAGAGAGAGAGAGGGAGGGAGGAGGAAGAAGAGGAGGAGGGAAGAAGCATTTGTATGAGATTCCTTGGTCAGGACATTAATTGGGGGGAAAATAAGTTGAGATTATCAATGTACTTCTTGTTCTGATTTTGGTTTCTTTTTTTTAGTATCCAGTCTCCATATACAAATAGTAGACCTTTAAACTCTAAAAATTTGGAAAATACTTTCCTGAAAGAGCTGTACAATTTCGATCTGTATCATTAGAAATATGCTAGAATATACATTAAAATAGAAATAGTCTCATTCCGAAATGTCATTGTCATAACTCTGAGTTGAAACAACAAATCTAGTTGATAAATATTTGGTGTCGAAAATATTACAGGAAGCCACAGGGCTTTTAGGTAACATGCATCTTAGGGGACAAAAATATTCCGTTTTCAGGAAAGTACTAGGAAGTACTAGGAATGAGGCATCACTGATTGTTTCTTTTAGCAACATTCTTTCTGTTCTCAGGAATCAATAATGATAGGTTAAGGAGTTTTATAGTTGCACCATTCTTTTACGCAAACTTGAGCCTAACAACAGACCGTTTAGGTAAAAGTAACAAGTAGTATCGCCCCTATCTTACAGGTAATTGAACTAAGGATGAAATGCAGTGATTGGGCGGAGCTGGAATTTGATTGTAGTCCTGCTGAGACCAGTTCCAGTGTCTTTTCCGTTGGACCAAGTTCTGTCCTAGCTTCTCTTTCTTGTGGCTCTTTTAGCGTGATTCTGTTACTGGTGTACTGGATCATACTAGCTTCTCCCCCCAACCCTCCATTAGTCCCAGCTTGAGGATGTTCAATCGTAGAATTTAGCGCTGATTTCCATCTCTAGAGAAAGAACTGATGAAGTCTGAATGTAGATTGAAGCATACTTTTTTTTTACTTTATCTTTCTTTCTTTTTTTTTGTCTTTTTTCTTTTATAACATGACTAATGTAGAAATATATTTTGCATGATTGCACATGTACAACCTAAATCAAATTTCTTGCCTTCTCAATGAGGGAGGGAGGAAAGGGAGGGAGAGAATTTAGAACTTAAAATAAAAAAAAAAAGAATGTTAAAGAATGTTCTGGCATGTAATTAAGGGAAAATAAAATATTAAACCATTAAAAAAAGAATTTAGAGCTAAAAGGGAGCTTAGATAACAGCTAGTCTAGTTATGCAGAAATGTCTCGATGAATGTTAACCAAAGAAGTAAGAATATGAAACCAAGTTAAGGGTTGTGTTTTTCTTTAAACATTAAAAAAAATGGTATTGTTTCAATTGTAATTGTCTGTTTGATACACCTGAAACCTCTGTATCATTTAGTTTAGCTGATATCCAAGTCATGTCTCAATCATTATAAAAAGCATAATCTGGTTATTCAGTAATAGATCCCATTCAGTTTTTCAAATTTAATGTTTTTAATTTAATCCAGAAACAAGGAGGCTTGTTGACTATGGTATGGTTAGGGAACTACATGTTTCCACTGAGCTTCAACTGGGAAAACTGTAGAAAGTACAGTTAAGGATCTTAGGATTTAAAATTTTAACTTTCACCTCTAGTTTTCAGCTCCAAATCTCACACAAAATCACTAACAATGGGATATTTTTATGACTTACAAAATCCTCAACTAGCCCAAAGAAGTTTCTTGAGAGCAAGGGCTGACTTTTGCATCTTTTTGTATCCCTAGTGCTTAGGAAAATACCTGGGACAGAGTAAGCACTTAATAAATGTTTATTGATTAGTTGATTTTGTAGTAGTGGTCCAAGTTATAGATACACTTTGATAATAATAAAGTAATTATTTATATAACTCTTACTACAATTATACCTTATTTTGTATAATGCTTTATCCTTTTACAAAACCCTTTCACCTACATCACTTCTTTTTTTTGGGGGGGGAGGGGTGAGGCAATCAAGGTTAAGTGACTTGCCTAGGCTCACACAGCTAGTATCAAGTATCTGAGGCTGTATTTGAACTCAGTTCCTCTTGACTCCAGGGCCAGTGCTCTATCCACTGTGCCACCTAGTTGCCCCCATCACTTCATTTTTGAGGCTCACCTTATCCCCTCAAGTTGAATGGTACTGGATCATTATCCCCATTTTACAAAAGAGGAAGCGCTATCATATCCAGACCATGAATAGTAGTGAAAAATTGCAAGGGAAGACAATCAAAGATGACAAAACTGAGGAGGCAATGTGGAGGTCAGTAATGAGCTGTCTAGAGTCGATGGGCGAGTTGGAGAAAGGAATTAGATGTCAGGTAGGCAGTTGGGAGTCAGGCAGAAGCCAGGTGCTGAATGGAGGTCAAGGTGAGGCAGAAATCAAGCATGCAGTCAGGTCAGCATAAATGAGGCATCACTGAAAAAAAGCTACTGATTCTCCATTAGGGAATATCTTATATTCTTGCTGCTAGTGTAGCGGCCAGTCTCAGTCACAGGTCCTTCACGCACAAGCAGGTAACACAGTAGAAGGATGATAAATAATCTAGCCTGGTTATGGTAGGATGTATTGAGTAAAAGATAAGGAAAAGAATCCTAAAACTGAAGCATATTTTGTTAAAATGAACTTACCTCAAGATCATATAAAGTTACTGGCGGGGTAGTGATGAAAAGCCAGGTCTCTGACTTTGAACCCCATAGTTTTTCCTATGTAATGTGGTCTTCACCCAAGTTAATTAGCTTGTTGTAAATTAACCTGTTTTTCAGTATGGAAATGAAGATTTTTCAATAGTCAATAGATTCTTAGCATTTTTATTTTTGTGTGACACAGAACACTTAATCATTTGGATGGATCACAAAAGAAATCAGACTGAGAGTACCTTGAGAGCAGGGACTATTTTTTCACTTTTCTTTGTATCCTCTATGCTTAGCACAGTGCATGGCACATAGTCAGCGCACACACACACACACACACACACACACACACACACCTCACATACCTATAAAAAGATGTATTATAAATGTATACACCACATATATGTATGTATTCATCATATATGTATACATACATGTGTGTATATGTGATACATACATTTATAATACATGTACATACACATATATAACTGAATTTCAATCGAAAGCAAGTCAACAAACATTTATTAAGGGTCTACCATGTGATAGGGAAGCAACTAGGTGACTCAGTGGATAGAGTGCTGGACCCAGAGACAGGAAGACCTGAGTTCAAATTTGACTTCAGACACTTACTAGCTGTGTAACCCTGGGCAAGTAATTTAACTTCTGTTTGCCTTAATCCACTAAAGAAGAAAATGGCCAATCCACTAAAGAAGTATCTTTGCCAAGAAAACCCCACAGACAGCAATGGTGAGCTGTGGTCCACAGGTTGCAGAGAGCTGGACGTGGCCAAAAGACTGAACAACAACAACAACAGCATATAGCAGACTCCATAAACTGAGACCCAGGGTGATTGAACGATTTGTCTAAGCATGTTAGTGACAGAATGGGACTAAAACATGGGTTCCTTGAGTCCCAGGCCAGTGATCTTTCCACTGTACTTTGCTTTCTCCGTGGGGGCACTTTCTTTATGGTAGAAGAGAGACTTTTTAGTTCCCATAGAAATTTCATGCATGAGTGATGTCAATTCTCTTTTCCTTTCTTTTGGGGTGGAGTAAAGAGGAGGGCAAAGTGGGTTTGACAATTGATCAGAGGCAGAGTTGGGAGCCTACATGGCTGGTAATTCTTCCAGAGTACTCTCTGATTCCTTTATTATTACTAGTCTGAATTTTTTTTCCAATGTGAGTTTTGGCTCATAGAAAAGATTGTTCATTTCACTTTAATTATGATTTTGAGTTATGTTATGAAAGAGAATTGGAAAATGATGGAGAGCACCCTAAATCTGTAGGCAGGAGACTTGGGACCTGTGAGACCTTGAGCAAGTCTTATAAACTTACTGACCCTTGGTTATCTCATCTTCAAGATGGAAATAATAATATTGTATAAATGTAAATGATCATTATTATAGAGAGCATTTGAGAGGGATCGTTATAGATGAGCAGACTAGACAGTGGTATTAAATAATAGATATGTGGTGTAATAGAGTGCCGGACTTAAGAGTATCAGGAAGAACCAGTGTTCGAATCTTTGACACTTAACTAGCTCTGTAATATGAGGAAATCAATTGATATCTCTGTTTCAGTTTCCTAATATGGAAAACGGGAGTAATGACAGCATCTATTTCAAAGGGCTGTTTATGATGGGCAAATGAGATATTGTGTGCATAGTGCTTTATAAACTTCAAAAAACTAAATAAATATATTTCTAGTAGAAAGAACACAGTTAATCAGTCAATAAGCATTTAGTAAACACCCACTATGTGCCAGTCACTGTGCTAAGCACTGGGGATAGATGTCAAAATACTAAAACAATATATGTTATACATTGGTAAGAACACTGGCTCTTGAAGACAGATTTGGGTTCAAATCTTGCCTCTGACACTTACTTCTTGTGTGACCTCAGGCAAATCATTTAGGCTCTGAGACCTCGGTCTCCTTATCTGCAAAATGTGATGAGGAGGTTGGATTAGATGACCTCTGTCTCTAGCTCTAGATCCATGAGGCCATTATTATGATGGTTCTCATCTGAGGTCCAAGAGAATTCATATTTATGTATTGCAGCACAGAGAGGGAATGCCATCTCGAAGTGTTCTGTCAGTGAATTCAAAAATACTTTCCCTGAATGAATGCTTACGAACATAAGGAACTCTACTGAGAGATAACTTACTGAGTTCTTATTGCTTTTCAGCATTTCATATTTAGGTCTGAGGTAATAGGCTGCTGGAACAGAGTTCTCATCTCGGCAGTACCATTCTTCGAGCACCTTGGTTTCCAGCTTTGCTTCTATGGCAGCATCCAAAATCATTTCAAATTCTGATGATTCAACTTCTCCAGGAATTCGGATGTTTCCATACTTTTCACCTAGTAGTCCCTGTGTATTAACAAGAAAGTGAAGTTTAGCATTCCGTAGGACATTTTATAGCGTGCCACTCAGGTTTTAACATATGAGAATATTCTATATTTCATTCCTAGAATCCTTTAATCACATGGGACGATTACTTAGGATTGGACTAGATATCACATAAATGTCATGAAATTGAACTAACATTTCATTTAATTTTTTTAAAAAAAGGTTTATTGACTTTTTTTTACATTACACTCATTTCCCAATATGTCCTCCCTGTCCCCACTCCTAATGAATACTTCTTTATAACAAGGTTAAGAAAAACCCAACTGAAAAAGTGATCTGATATAGGCAGATGATGCATTTGTAGTTGCCCACCTACTTATTGAGAGGAGGGAAATGTGTTTCATCATCTTTTCTCTGAGACCAACACTGATCGCTGTGATTAATGAGTTCACTCTTGAATTTAGTTATGTCTCCATTATCCGGGTCATTGTGCCTATTGTTTTCTTTCAGTGTTTGTGGATACAAGTCTTCCCATATTTCTCTGAATGCCTCAAGTTCATCATTTCATAGAGTGCTGTATGCTCCATAACATTCCTGTACCATCATTTATTCAGCCATTCACCAGCTGAGGGACACCTATTTGGTTTCCAGTATTTTGTTATCTCAAAGAGTACCGTAATGAACACTTTTTTATTTTTGGAAACATTCTTTCTGTCATCAACTTCCAATTTTCTGGGTATTTTGTCTCAAAGCATTATTAGTGGCGCAGTGGAGAGTGTCAGTCCTGGAGTCTGTCCTGGAGTCAGGAAGACTCATCTTCTTTAGTTCAAATTTAATAGCTGTGTGACACTGGGCAAGTCATTTAACTCTGCCTCAGTTTTCTCATCTGTAAAATAAGCTGGAGAAGGAAGTGGAAAACCACTAGCTCCCTTTTCACCCACTTCACCCCTAGTCCCACCCTCTGGAATAGCTTACTTTGCTGTCTACTGTCAGAGACTGGATATACCTTCCATGAAAATAAGTTTGAATTCAGGCTCTGCTCCTTGGAGCTCATGTTAAGCTCTGTTAAGTTACGTAATGTCTCAGCCTCCATCACCTCTATCACTCTTGGGGTGCTTTCCCTGAGCAAACAGGTTGGCTATGTTTAACTTGGGGCTTTGATATGCTAATGACTGCACTTAGTCACTCTAAGAGGCATCCCTAAGAATCGTAGGTTGTTAGAAGGAACCTTAGAGATCATCTGGTTCAAACCTGTCATTTTTTTTATTTTAAAAAGTTTTATTGTTTCCTTGCTTTTATGCCACAATTGTTCCTCCTTAAGTGCCCTCTCCCACTGCGCTTTGCTTTATGCAAAACCAACGGGATACAGTGATGGGGTCTGACAGTGTACATGTCCCACCTTTATATGTGTTGTCTTTCACTTTCCTGCTCTGTGGAGGGAACTGCATCTCACTTGTCCAGGACTGAGATTATTCATAACAGTTCATCAGAATTTGACTTCATTTTAGTGTTGCTATCATTTGTATTATTTTAGTCACTGTGTGTATTGTTTTCTTGGTTCTGTTTGCTTGACCTTCATCAATCACTTCATGGGTCTTCCAATGTTCCTCTGAATTTCTCATACTCATTGCTTCCTGTTGTACAATAATATCCCATAACATTCATGTACCACTTTTTTTTTTCCTTCTGTCATTCCCCAAGGATGGGCACACATCTAGTCCAATACCCTCATTTTCTTCTTCTTTTTCCCTTTCTTGACAAGCAATCAGGGTTAAGCGACTTGCCCAGGGTTACACAACTAGTCAGTGTCAAGTGTCTGAGGTCAGATTTGAGCTTAGGTCCTCCTGACTTCAAGGCTGGAGCTCTATCCACTGCACCACCTAGCTGCCCCATGTTGTTGTTGTCATGAGGCAATTGGGGTTAAGTGACATGCCCAGAGTCACACAGCTAGTGAGTGTTATGTATCTGAGGCCAGATTTGAATTCAGGTCCTCCTGACTCTAGGGTAGTTATTCTATCCACTGCACCACCTAGCTGCCCCCCTCATTTTCAAAGATCAGAAAACTGAAGTCTGGAGAGTCTAAATAAATTGCCTAGGATCATTTTAGTAGCAAGTACCAGAGCCACGATTTGAACACAGGTCTTTTAACTCCAAATCCAGTGTTTTATTTTTCCTGCTATACTCACCTGTTGTTGTTGTTGAGTCATTGTTCAGTTGTTCAGACAGCCTGAAGTCTGTCCGACTCTCCATTTTCTTGGCAAAGATATTGGAGTGGTTTGCCATTTCCTTCTCCAGTTCATTTTACGGATGAGGAACTGAGGCAAACAGAGTTGAGTGACTTGCTTAGGGTCACACAGCTAGTGTTTGAGGCTGGATTTGAACTCAGGTCCTCCTGATTCCCAGGTCAGAGCTCTATCCACTACAACATTTAGCTGCCCCACCTGCCTATACCCATCTACCTCTCTACTATGTTTCACTTAGTCACAGACCAGACAAGCAATAACAATTTAAAAATATTTATCTTCATTGGGCAACTGCCACTTGACACTTTTATTATTTGATCAACATAATGTAGTTGGCAATAAGATACGTTCTTGACCTACGGTTTGCCATTTAAGCAAGAAAGATAAAAAAATGTGCTGATATAACTCAATCAAAAACAGTCATTGAGTTCCTACTTTGGGTCAAATAAGACTAAAAAAGTGACTGCATTCCCCTAGAGCAATTTAAAGTGTTTATCTTTTCCTTCTCTAGGTTTTCCTTAGGTGGAATGCTCATGATTCATGAAGAGTGACTTTTCAAGAGTCCAAGACAGGACGTGATCCCAATCCTAGCTTTCAACCTGTTGACATAAAAGGAATCTAAAAAGAATTCTGCTACCAAATCTTTTGTGAAAACTTATTGGAGACAGTCCCAAGGAAACAGAGAGAGAGTAAAACCCCTTCTATGTTTCTACCATTTAATTCAACAAACCTTTATCAAGAACCTATTATTTTGTATAAGGTGCTATGTCAATTGCTGGAGATGTGAAGACAAAAGTGAAGTGAGATGGCTTATCAGAAAAGAAATAGTCTTTAGAAAACTAGTCAATTTAGGGAAAGTGTCAATTAGGCTGACTGTAAGACTTTTCAGAAAAGAAAATTTTCACTTTTGACATAATTATTTGGGTACTGCAAATACCAATAGCTACTGCTGTAACTACAAGATCCAGTCTGCAAGATTTATTTAGATTTAGTCCCTCTCACCCGTTTATTTAAAATGACCTATAATTCAATGCTAGAAGCAATTATTTTTATAGACCAAGCAGCACTCCATGCACTCATCCTATACTGGGAATTTCATTGACACAAATGTTTGAATATATTTAATGATTTAAAAAAAGATTAAGGATGGTAAGTGAAACAAAAGAATTCCATGAAACTCAGAAAAAAAATCTAAGAAATCAACATGGGAAAATTTATGAAATATTGGATTTCCCCTGATAATGGGGTTCTGAATGAATCTGAAATTTAATAGATCCTCTACATTCTATTCCTTCCCTGTATAAATTTATATATATATATATGTATACATACATACATACATACATACATCTAAGAGAAATTACTTTTAAAGGCTATGAAAAATATTTTAAATTCATTTTCATTAGGAAAAGTCTAATTTTTCTTCTTTCATGCTTCAAGTGCTGCCATTTCTCTTTGCATTCGCATTAGAGAATTAACATGGTTGATTGATTGGCTCCAGGGGCAGTAACTAATTTCACTGAAGTGAACTGCACCATGGAATCAGGGAATGCCTGAAGATCTGTGAGTATAGTTTGTTATTCCATAGAATTACTCTAATCCTGCTTCTGGATGTTAGTAAGGTTATGTGTGAGCAGGGTTATCCTTAGGATTGAATTGGGTAAGTTGCTATAGTTCCTACAATTTGTTGTTTTTTTCCCCCTATCCTACTGGCTGCTGGCCACTGCTGACTCAAGAAGGCAATTGACTATATCAATGTGTGTGAGGGGGAGACTCTAATTTGCTCCAGCTCACATATAAGCTAAGTGTGGCTCCAGGACCTAGACCCCCTGAGAACAGCCCCATTTGTAGGATTTATATTACTTTGATGTCACTACAGAGCCAATTATAACTACTTCACACTTTTGACATGTTATTTTCTTTAATTTTTTGAAAGGTCAAGAAGCACTTTCATTACTTCTTTTACACATACACATACACACACGTGCGCGCACACACACATACACACATAACCACCTTTCCCCATTTGAAACTTTTTTCCCAATTTCCTTTGCTTGGTATTAGGGAAGAACTTATCCTCATTGGACAATAGATGTGGAGAGGTTTTTTTCCTCCTACTCACATTATTGCTTAGTCTAAAGCCAGCATTTTACTTTTTACGTCTTATCTGCTACTTCAGATGATTTTAGAGCTTCCCAGTCAAGCTTGGATGGAGACTCAAGCCAACAGAGCTACTGTTCTTTCCAAAATTAGCCTGCATTGAACATGGGAGTTTGTGTAAGTCCACAGTTGAGTGAAAAGTGGTCTATACTTCTATAACTTGGTTGGAAATATTTCTATCTATTTGGAAACAGAAACAGCCACCATCCATCATAGCAGAGTATAACAGATTCAGACTTTGGGTCTTGATTGTCCATGTATGATCTTGGGCAGGCCATTTCACTTCTTTGTGTCTCAATTTTTTAATCTATAAAGTAGAGAAATCAATACTTATACCACTACCTCATAAGGAAGATGTTATGAGGAAAAGGCTTTGTAAACCCTAAAGTACTAGGTGAATGTTAATTATTATGATCAGTCACATTTTTGAGTTAATGATTTATGAAATATAGGCAAACATGCAAATGTACAAATTTACAGATAGTCTGTGTATTCTATGATATATGTAGTCACACTGGCCAAATTCAACAGAGTATCTTCCAAATCTACTTTTTCACTGTTCCCGATACCTGGGATGCTCTTGGAATCCTTACCTCTACTTCCTAGCTTCCTTCAAGATGCAGTTCACATCCTATCTTCTGGTCTTTCCATTCCCCCTCCTACCCCCATTCCCCGCTTCTCATGTTTTCCTTCTGAGGTTACCTTCTATTTACACTACTTGTTTCTATCTTTTTTTTTGTTTGTTTTTTGTTTGTTTGTTTGTTTTAGGCAATTGAGGTTAAGTGACTTGCCCAGTGTCACACAGCTAGTGTCAAGTGTCTGGTCTGAGGCCGGATTTGAACTCAGGTCCTCTTGACTCTAGGGCCAGTACTCTATCCACTGTGCCACCTAGCTGCCCCTTGATTGTTTCTATCTTGCCTCCTCCTTTACAGTGTGAGTTCCTTGAGGGCAGGGACTGTGTTTTTTTTTTGTCTTTGTATCATTAGTGCTTAGCAAATAGTAAGACCTTAATAAATGCTTGTTGACTAACGTGGGTAACAATAGCTGACTTTTGTATAGAGCTTTAAGGCTCTATTTGCTACTTTACATATATTACTAATAATAATGATAATAACTAGCATGTATATAGTGCCTACTATGTGCCAGGCACTGTAGTAAGCACTTTACAAATATTATCTCCTTTAAGCCTCACAACAACCCTGGGACATAGGAGCCATTATTATTTTCTAGTTGAGGAAAATGAGGTAGTCAGAGATGAAGTGATTTGTCCAAAATCACACAAAACTAGGAAGTATTTGAACTCAGGTCTTCCAGATTCCAGGTTCAGCAATCTGTATACTGTGCCACCCAGCTATCTATATACATGATATTATTAGAGCCATACCACAATCTTGTGAAGTAGGGATTACAAGTATTATTATCATTACCATTTTGAAGATGAGGAAACCGATTATCAGATTAAGTTAGATGACTTAACCATAGTTATATAGTTATTAAGTAGCAGAGGTGGGGTATAAATCCAAATTTCTCCTGAATCCAAGTATAGTAATTTCTTCCCTATACTACAGAGGTGATGGAATCCTACCCTCTTATCCATTCAGATGAGGGAAATGAGGCACAGAGTGGTTGAGTCTCACCCAAGATCACACACACTAAGTGGCAAAGATGGCATTTGATCCCAGAATCTGTTTCTAAATCCCATGCCAGTTCCACTGTACCATGCTGCTTCTCATAGCAACACAATTATCCATAGATATACCCTCAGATACATGTATGTATACTCAGAAATGTCTGTAGATAGATACCTAAGAGAGGGTAGGGTGATGATACTTGATGAGTAGAAAGGAGAGTGCATCAATGGAAGTTCGTATCGAGGATAATCAAGAAAGAATGGATAGTTAAATACACAAGAATAAGTCAGAGAGTGGTCGGATGAGCAAGTATAGGATATGGATAGCATCTTCTTCAGTGGGAGGTAGAAAGAATCTAATGGAATACTAATCATGGAGTCATTGTGAATCAAAAAGAAAAGGCACATATGATCATCTTGTTTCATTCTTGGGCTTCAGAGTAGGATATGTTCAATGGAGAAGGTGGGTATGCCAACTATACATAAGGCAGTTTACACCTCTTAGAGATGGAAGACAGACAAGCCACATCTCCCGAATGGAATAGATTAGAAAATGGAATAAATGGAATGGGTATTGGTGTGTCCATAGTCAGGTCATCAGAACCTTGATTTCTTTTAATTAATATTCTCCAAAAAGAAAATGCCAACATAAAAACTAACCTAGGAGAATTTTTTTCCCTTCAAAACAGAAGGATCCTCTAGTGTCTATTTCAATGTACATTGAAATAGGTTTAGAATAAATTTCTTTACATTTTTACTTAATATGTAACAGAGTGACTCAGAATTGATATGTAGATTAGGTTTCCTTGAAAGCTATCAAATCACATCTACCTTATATCTTTCTGTTGTTATATTTGTATCTTATTTTCAAACAGAATTCATGGCTCATACATGGTCTTTTATTACCATGATCAAAAAACATTGTCAAACTGCTTACAGCAATAACTTTTTGTTTTTCCACTTACTACAAAGTGTTCCTGTCTCCAGGGAAGTTTCATTTCTTAGGGGAAAAAACCGAACAGATCCATTATTTTTTTAGAATAATGGTATAACCTATCAGAAGAAAAGGAAGTGACTTTTGATACAACAGTTGTCTTATTTGATCATGGTATGGGCCAGTTAACTTTGTTCTATCCCAACAGGCAGAACCCCTAATCCCAGCACATGTATGTGTGCCTTTGATACCAAGGAGAGACCACATAAGATAATCAAAAATTCACCCCCACCATCAACAAAAGAATTCAAAGTATATGTCCTACTGGTGGTGAGCAGTACTATCTACTCTAAAAAAAAAAAGTTACTTTTCCAAAGATAGCAATAATCAGGACTTAATCCTAAAGAAGATGACCTAATTACTGAAATTTCATTAAACTGTCATTAAAAGGAAAATAAAAATCTGGAACATATTGAAACTTTGTACTAGTGCTGAATCATATAACTAAGAATCTCTGAGTAGTTTACGCATGCTATCTACATTCACTGAGTTAAATTCAAGTACTCAAGTTCATAGTTCTCACCTATGGGCAAGCATAAGCCTAGATAGAGCAATGTACTGGGAGGTAAAGCCTAAGCCCACATGGGTAACTCCTCAGTCTGATATGAGTTCTGATCATATGTGTATAATGTAGCTACCTGTAAGGGCATACTCTTGAACAGAAAGTAAAGATAGAATTGCTTGTAATAAGTTGAACCTATACATGTATTGTTATACTTTTGTTTGCTGCATTTCTGAAGAAGTTTCCTATGTATGACTCCTCCCTAGACCTTTAAAAAGTTATGAGCACAGAATAAACATGGGTCTGTTTTCTCTCTTCCCCTTCCCCCATGATAATTTTTTTAAGGCTCATAGCAAACCAGCCAGCCAGCCAGTACTGTTCTCCCTCTCAAAGGACTGTAATCCTCAAAGACCCTCGGGGATATATTTAGAAGCAAAGACAAGAAAACTAGCACTATGCTTCTTCACCAATTAAAAAATTGGAAAGTATATGGTGGTGTTTGAGAAGTAGAGGACCCTTGTGCCGGCCGTGCCATGCACTCTCCTCCTATAAGGAGCAGGCTGCCAGAGTCATACTTACCAGTGTTCGGAGCCTACCCGGATAAACACACAGAGACGAGCCAACCAGGAGGTGCCAACACCCGAGCTTTATTCAGAGGCCATCACAGCAAGGCCAAGCAGGAAGGCCAGAGCAACAGAGCAGGAGCAAAGAGAGAGCGCGTGATCTGACCACGCTCTTCCTTAAGTACCTACTTAGCCCCTCCTCCTCAGCCCGCCTACTAGTCAATGATTGTAGGGTCAGATACCGGAAGGGGCTGTCTGAGTTTAGCGCACCAAGGGAGAGGAAGTGACGCAGGAGGCTAGGACCGGATACAGGAAGGAGGCGTCTGGGATTAGTGCATAAACAAAGAGAGAGTACGTGACCTAGGAAGTCAGGCCCAGATACCGGGAGGAGGCGTCTGGGGTCAGTGCTACACAAAGGGAAGGTACGTGACCCAGGAAGTCAGGAAGGACACAGGAAGGAGGTGTCTGGGGTTGACGTTGCACTTAGGGAGGGGACTAGACAAAGGAACTTGTTCTCCGCCGTCCCACTCCCACGTGGCACAGCCCCCTGCCTCAGGAGCACATGCTCCGCTACTTCCTTGTATTCTGTTCCTTCCCCAGCTTATAACAGCTCACATAGTACTGCCCACTGCCTCAGGAGGGTGAGCTCCGGTTACTTCTCCGTATCCAGCCCATCCCAGTTCACCACAACTCCGCCTAGCACAGCCCCTGCCTCGGGAGCGTGAGCTCCGGTTACTTCCTAATACCCAGTTCCTACCCCATCTTGCCACAACCTCCACTTGGCAGTAGCCAACGTCAGACAGTCCCTCACAGACCCTGATGCATAAAGAAACAAAGATTGAGCCAATACATATATCATCTTTCACCGTTAAGTATCTGATTTTTCACACTGATATGGGGCTCCACAGGCCCAGAGAAGGTGTTTCTTTGGGGAAAATCAGAAAAGCACGAATCAGGAGGTAAAAGATAATTGACTATACCTTACGCTAACTGAGGATAGGTCATTGTGGAGTGTTCTTGCTTAATGTGTTCCTGAAATAAAGTAAATAAAGGATGTATTAAATGTGTGTATATATTGTTTTTATCTCTGTTTGAGGGAACACAGTGCTTTTCCCTGGAGTCCGTACTTCAGAGGTAGGAGGGACTAATTACTCATTTTGACAATCAGTGAACCTAGAGGTTACTCTCTATAGTTTAATAACTTCTCACTAGCCCAGTTCATTTTTCCCCCTCGTTGCATGCCCAATTCATTGATCTGTTCCTTTCTTCTTTTATTAATGTACACATTTAGAGATATAAATTTTCTGCTAAGTATTGCTTTGGCTGCATCCCACAAATTGTGGTGCGTTGTCCCACTATTCTTCAACCTGCTCATTCTTTAGGATTGGATTATTTAATTTCCAATTAATTTTTAATCTTTGCTTTCACAGGCCTTTATTGAATGTAATTTTTATTGTATTATGGTCCAAAAAGAGTACATCTAATATTTCTGCTTTTCTGTATTGGGAGGTTTTTATGCCCTAACACATGGTTGATTTTTGTGAAGGTGCCATGCATTGTTTATAAAAATGTATATCCTTTTTATATGCATGCAATTGTCTCCAGTGATCTATCATATCTAACTTTTAAAAAATTCTGTTCTAATTAACTTAATTTTTGCTTTTGCTTGGTCTGAGGTCATGATTGCTATCCCTGCTTTTTTTTTAACTTCAGCTGAAGCATAATAGATTCTGCTCTAGCCCCTTACCTTTACTCTGCATGTGTCTTTCTGATTCAAGTATTTTTTTGTAAATAACATATTGTTGGATTCTGGTTTCTAATCCATTCTGCCACTGCAATGGTTTTATGGGTGAAATCATCACATTCATATTTATGTTTACTATGTATTCCTTCCATTTAATTTTCTTCTGTTTATCCTTCTTTATTTTTAGCTTCTCTGGGAATTCTTGTTGAGCTTGTGTCCAATTTGCATTTCTCTTTGAGGCTTTGCTTGTAGCTGTTTTTGACATCATTGTCTTCTTTTGAGTATTTTCCTGGCCTACTTCTTGACTTTGAACTTTTTGTTAAAGTTGGCCTCTGCTCAATTGGAGAAGGGCACTGCATCAAGATTCAGGTAGTTTCATACTGCTGTTTTCAGAGCTGGTTCTGGGGTTTTGCATGTTTTCTGTGCTTCCAAGGTGGTGTGATTATGAAGGAGGTGTGGTCATTGTTCTCTTGGTCTGTGATCTGGTCCTTTCCCAGGATGGGCCCCTGATCCCATGTAGCCACAAGTGCTGTTGCTCCTTAGAGCCTCTGCTCACTTGCAACTACAAGTGCTCCTCTCCACTCTGGATCTGCAACCAGGAAGTGAGTATGGGCCAAACAGTGAGTTGCCAAACAGTGCTTGGTCCTTAGACTAATGCTGGCACAAGAAGTCCCTTTAATCTCTTTTTGACTAGTTGTCCAATCCTCTTACCATCTCTGGGCTGAGGGTTCCTGAAGCTGCTGCTGCTGCTATCTCTGCAGTCTCCTGCCGCATGAGCCCTGGGCCAGTCCCTACCCCAGTGTTACAGACTTCTCCTTCCCACCTTCTAAGTTGTATTGGGCTGGAAATTCTCACGCTGACCTTTTGTTGGCTCTGCTGCTCTAGAGTTCAATTTGAGATGTTATTTTAGAGCTGTTTGGAAGGGAATGTTGGGAGAGCTCAGCTGTAAAACTTTCTCTACTCTGGCATCTTGGCTCTGCCCACTGACCCTGGGTTTGTTGAACCACTAGGCCAGTTGAAGGGAATATAAAAGAATATGGTAGAAGAAGAAATAGTTTGCTTCTTCCCTTTTCCTGCATTTCTCCTCCTTCTGGCCTACCTAGAGCAGACTGCTCAACAGTGTCCTCAGCAAGGAGGCTGGCCGGGTGACCGTGGGTGAATTGCTCGTCCTTTGTGAACGGTGGATCTGAACTGCTGATCCCCTCTGTGTACATGGGGCTGCTGTCCCCTCTCCACACAGTCCCTAGCTATGACTTTTGACATTTCTCAAAGGGGAATGGGCCTACGTGGAATTTTGTATTATATGATCACCAGACATGCCAGTATGTTTTTCCACTGGCATGGGACACATTGACTCATTAATCCACAAAACACTTCAGGGACCAAAATACAAATTATCAAGTATTTCTAAAATTTTCAGAGGTCTATGCTACCAAATCACTGGCTTTCCATATAAGAAATCTTGGAGTTATTTTTACTCACTTTTGTTTTTTTTTAAACAGACATTTGTCAGGCACCTACAATGTAACTTACCTTGAACTAAGTGCTAAACCCTAGCCTCAAGCAGCTTATATTCTAATTAGAAGGGAATAATCTTATGTAAATATAGTACACTGCCTAAAATAACCATGCTTTTCTTTTCCAAATTACCTTTGTTTCTCTCTGACCTTATGAGTTTGGACTTTTGATTAGACCAAGGTTAGCAAACTTTCAAAAGTTATATGCTGGTCTTCATTTATTCATTAGTCCCTGTGGCTTTATCTTGTCCAAGCAGATCTGGTACATGTGTGAGTGGAAGAGGTGGTATAGTTGAGTCACCTCCAGGGTGCCTGCTTTTCAAAAGTGGAGCTGACTCAACATGTCCTCCTGAAGAGTTTTATTAGGAGATGGACAGCTCAGGGAATATTGCCCTGCATAGTCCCTAGTGGACTGCGAAGTTAATAGATGGGCAGGATGAGGTGCCCTCTCTCCTTCTATTCAATTAAAATAGACCTACCTTAAGTTTAATCTGGACTCAACCTACGCTTGCAGCCTCATCGGACAGTACTGCCCCTCCCATACATTACAATACACCAAATCTGCCTTCTTTTTCTTCTTCCTACCAGACACTCCATCTCCTGTTTCTGTGACTTTGTACTGGCTGGCTCACATACCTGGGATGTATACCTTCCTTACCTCTATATCATAGAGTATACCTTTCTTCCTTTAAGACGTGGCATAAGTGCCATCTCCTACATGAAGCCTTTCTTCACACACACACACACACACACACACACACACACACACACACCCACCCACACCCACATCCATACATGTTTCCTCCTCCATTAAAATGTAAGCTCTTTAGTGAGCAGGGATTATTTAATTTATTTAATTCATAACCCTAATGCTTGGGATAGCGGCTGGCTCATAATGGATGATTAATGAATTATTATTGATTGATTAGAGAAGGATGAGATCTTAAGCTGTTATCAACTAATATCTTAATTGTTAATAGTTTGGTAGGGATTAGTTGACATTCAGCTTGGAAAAGAACATTCCAGGGGCAGCTAGGTGGCACAGTGGATAGAGCTCTGGCCTTGGAGTTAGGAGGACACAAGTTCAAATCTGGCCTCAGACATTTGACACTTACTAGCTGTGTAACCCTGGGCAAGTCATTTAACCCCAATTGCCTCACCAAAAAAAGGCCAAAAAAACCCCAAAGAACAAAAAACAAAAAACCTTTCATTAGGAGCAGCTACGTGGCGCAGTACATAGAACACTGGCCCTGGATTCAGGAGGACCTGAGTTCAAGTCTGACCTCAGACACATAACACTTACTAGCTGTGTGACCCTGGGCAAATCACTTAACCTCATTGCTTAGGGCCCCCCCCCCCCCCAAAAAAAGAACATTCCAAACTGAGTATCTAGGGGGAAGAAGGGGAAAATGGGAGGCTGCCATAGACAAGGGTGGCTGACTTTACTATGGTGCCTGGTGCCATCCTTGACTGTGCCACACAAAGTCATCTCTCACACTACATTCTGCAATGGTCTAGGTCCTGGTCATCTCTTCCCTGCACATTAACGAATTTCTCTTCCCTCAATACTTTCTACTTATAATTGATTCTCACTCTTGCTGCCAAATTCTTTTTTTCTCTGCCATGCCTTTGACCATATGACTCCATTTCTCAAGACCCCTCATAGTTTTAAATATCAGGACCAGGTATTTTGTTTTGTGCTTTCACACTTGTTATCAGGCTGCTGTACAACATTTTCCTCCCTCTATTTCACACCTGTACAACTTGTAAACTTCTTTGGGTTGAAGATAGGTTAGACTAGAGACAGATTGACTGATGGCTGGTTGCTGCGGGTCACATGACAAACAGGAGAGTGCACAGTGGCAACCCTACACTTTTCACCGGCCTCCCAAAATCCATGGGCCATGTAATATGCAGGCCTGCTCTATTTGCTCCTTCCACAATGAGACCTAAAGTCATATGAAAGAGATGGGTCTAGTCACCACACTAGAAAAATAAAATGGATTAAATATATATATATATATATATATATATTGTCTAGATTATAACAGGCACTTGGATGGGCAGCCCATTGAGTTATTTACATCCAATCAATTTATATTTTAAGTGCTTAATATGTGCCAGGCACTGTACTAGGCATTGGGGACATAAAGACAAAAATAAAAATGTTCTTGCCCTCAGGAAGTTTACTTTTCACAAAGGCAACCTGTATGTATATATATGTATGTGTATATACACATATACACACACACACACGTATAAAAACCTATACAAACTTAACACAAGGTATATTTTTGAGGGAAGCACTAGCAACTGAGAGGACTGGCAAGAGCTCATTGGAGAAGTTAATCTTTAAAGAAAGTTAAGGTTTCTCGAAGATGGATGAGGGAGGAAAGTATTCAAGGCATGCAGACAGCCTGTGACAAAGCATGGAAATAGGAAATGGAGAGTTTCTGTATTAGGAACAGCAAAAGGGCCAGTTTGTGAAGTAAAGTACAATAAAATAGAGGTTGAAGCCAGGTGGTAGAAGGCTGTAAATGTTAAAAGAGAAGTTTGTATTTGGTGCACGATGTTAATAGGGAACCACTGGAGTCTATTGAATAAGGGGCCAAATCTTTGCATTAGGATATATATCTTGGATAGAAGTCATAGATGGGTGTTGAACTGGGATCAGCAGGTCAGGTTGGATCAAATGTGGGCAATTTTGCAGGACTTTCAGTGATCCCAAGCTTCTCACTGCTACAAAAGCCTATTTATTAAAAACCAATCTTTTCCTTGTGATGCTATATAGCTGTGAATCATGGAAAAGAAAGATCTCAGACAAATCAGAAACACTGGTGACCCACTGAGCAATGAAAAGATGGAAGGCAGGTGAAAAGAGCCTATAGCATATTATCAAGGATGACTTAAATGTAAGAAGGGGCATTAAAAAAAGTCATCAAATTCATTCATTATTGGAAAAAGAGGTGAGTGTAGAGAGGTTAAAGGATAACACTAACTCAGCTCTAGTATTCATGAATTGCTCAAACAGAAGAAAGACTCTACTGTATGGGAAGGATCCTTTATGAAAACATGTGAGGCTAAGGGTCATATTGAAAGAGAAGGGGTGATTCCCTACAATCCATAGGGGTGGATGAGAGGCATTCTATTGACATCACCCATCCACCAATGTCTTGAAGTATCTTTGCTTACTCCTCAGCTTGTTTCTTTTTCTCCACCCTATTTGTTCCTTCCACAAAGAGACCTAAAGTCATTTGAAAGAGATGAGTCTAGCCACCATACTAGAAAAATAAAATTGATTAAAAATATATATTGTCTAGATTATAACAAGCACTTGGATGGACAGCCCATTGAGTTAGTCCTCCAATTAATCTATATTTTAAGAGATCTCACTGAGTGCTTCCAGTCATCCTACCTTAACCTTGATGTCTCTTCCCATAAGCTTAGAAATCTCTTCTAGCATAGTGACCAGGAGCAGAGAGGTGATAGTTCTTCTGTATTTTGCTTCGGGTCAGATCCCATCTGGAATATTCTATTCGGTTCTGAATATCACGTTTGGAAGGATATTAGTAAACCAGAAAGTGTTCAGAGGAGGTTAACGAGGATGGTGAAAAGCCTCAAGATCATGGTATACGAGGATCTGTTCTAGGAACTGGGGATGTGTAGCTTTAGAAGGAAAGTCTTGGGCTGGGTGGTGGTTGTGGCGAATACTTTCCTTTAAGTATTTGAAAGTCTGTTATGTGGCTGAGGAATTAGGCTTGTTCTGTTTGGCCCTAAAGGGCAGCAAAGCAGATTAATCCTTAAGGAAAATTACAGTTATCTAAAAGTAGAATGAGCTGCCTTGCAAAGTAGTGGTTTCCCTCTTTGAAAAGTCTTCAAGTGAAGACTAGGTGATCACTTGTCTGATATAGTGTAGGGAGGATGCCTTTTAAAGTATGGATTGGGATAGATAACCTCTGGAGTCTCTTCCAACTTTGAGATTTCTGTGATTATGTGAAACAATCCATGCCTTCAGGAAACTTACATTCTTTAAAAAAATGTTACTGATACCTTTTATTTTGACATCACCAGATTTTCCCAATGTATCGTTGCCCTGTCCTCCAGAGAGTCATTCCTCGTGACAAAGAGTTAAAAAAAAAAAAGTAGAAAATAAAAACACTCTAACAAAATTAGCCAACACATTAAAACTTTTGGCATTCTAAGTAGCATTCCAAATTCATGGGGCCATGCCTGGTCATTACAGTTTCATAGCATTCAGTTCTGTTTTGTTGTTGTAGAAAGTGTTCTACAAACACTTTCATGTTTGTAGTTATTGTGTATACTATTTTCTTGGTTCTGTTCATTCTATCCTGCAACTTTTTCCATAATTTTCCCTTTCCCTCTATGAATATAGAGTACAGAGAAGCCAAAATGAAAATGGAAAGAATGAAAACCACAAAATCTAAACTGAATGCTGCGAAAGTGTAATGCCTATACTTGGCCCCAAAGTGGAGTTTACATTCTACCTGGAGGAGAAAGTAGGTTACATAGAGAAGTAAATGTTGATGAAACATAAGGTAAGAAAGGGAATCAGGGAAGATTTCACACAGGAGGCGATACCTAAGAAAGCTAAGGATTCTGAGAGGTAGAGGTGAGGGGAGGAGTGTATTCCAGGTATGAGGGAAGGTGGTGTGAATGAAAAGAAATGGGAGATGGAATTCCAGGTTTAGGAAGCTGTTAATGGACCAGTTTGTCTGGAATGTATGAAAGGGAATGATATGAAATAAGTTAGGAAAGGTAGATTGGAGTAAGATTACAGAGGGCTTTAAATGCTTGGGTGAAGAGTTTCTTTGCTTTCTCCTAAAGGTAATAAGAAACTATTAATGATTTTGAATCTGCAGAGTAATATTCAAATTCAATTCTATTCAACAAGCATCATAAGTATCTATTATGTACCAAGCACTATGTTAAGTGCTGGGAACACAGAGAAAAAAAGTCTCTATTCACCAGATAGTGTTTATATTTTATGCCAGAGGAAATGGAGAGCTACTAACTTCTACATCACCTAGGGCTAGTAGGTTTAGAGATTCTATGCAGTCACATCCAGGAGCATGCTGGTAAATGTTTAACAACTAGCTCTCCAGGAAAAACAAAAGAGTGCACATGACACAGTTTTATGTATAATATGTATTATTAACATTTTCTCCATAGCTTTCTAAAATCTAGACAATTAACAAAATAACAAATTGAGCCTTGTTTGCCAATTTCTGAAGTGTAGATGCTCACACTGAAAATTTAACATTCGGCTCTTGTGAGCCTGTGAGCTCCATCCCAGCCCCTATCTATGGTAACACTAGAAAAGAACCTTGTATGAGAAGCAAATGCGGAAATAATTTTTAGGTTTATTATGAATAAATAAAATTCAACTTTTTTTTTAAAAAAAGAACATTTATATTTGTACATGCACATATGTGAGAGTTCTGATCACAATTTTTCATTTCAGGTTCATCACATAGTAAAAGGGGATAACTTTGTTATCTATATAAGAAGATATAGTAGTGTCGTAAAGGTTGTGAAATAATGTTCATAAGGCGTGGATGGAAAACATGCACATATTCTGATCCAGCCTTTGTTATCTTGTTCTATGCCAAACCTTCTTGCCTCACCCGGATGGTAAAGAATTATATTTGGGCTTGGAAGAGACCTAGGATCTAGTCCAACTCATTTTATAGATAAGGAAACTGAGGCCCAGACAAGTCAAATGACTTGCTCAAAATCATCCAGAGTCTTAGGTAGGACTTGAATTCAGATCCTTTGATTACAGATTCAATACTTTTTCCATTTTACCTTCTGAGATAGCTGTGGTTCCTGGTAGCTAGACCAGACCTATTGTGAATGAACAAAATAAAATACATGGCCCCTCTTTTTGTATTACATTTGAAGGTATTAAAAGAGTCGCCTGTTCTCCCTGCCATATCATTGTTATTCTGTGGCTGACCTTTAAAATAAATGTCATTAAGTAGTTTGTTTAGTCTACAGAGTTAAGCAATCTCCTCTAGAATTCTCTTATAAAAGTTTTAATTATGCAAGAGTTTCTCTAATTGAATTTTAACTTAATAAAAGAAAAAGTAATAACAAAAGTTATGTATGGTTATTACTTTTTCTTTTATGAGATGTGGATTTCGCAATGCAGAGCCCTTAGAATAAAGCAATGTTCTAATTCAAATACCTCGTGCTGCTTTTGTAGCCGTAAACTGAAAGGATTTTAATTGATTCACCACTTGTTTCTTTTTAAAAATAATAATCAAGGGGGCAGCTAGGTGGCGCAGAGGATAGAGCACCGGCCCTAAAGTCAGGAGTTCAAATGTGATCTCAGACCAAACACTTGACATTTACTAGCTGTGTGACCCTGGGCAAGTCACTTAACCCCAATTGTCTAAAAAAAAAAAAATAATAATCAAAATTTCTTTTTCACTTAAACTCCATTGGCTGTTATGGCTATTGCACGTTTCAGTCAATTCACTTTTCCCCTGAAGAGGAAAGAACAAATTATGACAAATCTGTTAAAGGAGGCAGTATGATGTGATGGAAGGAAGGATAGTCTAGGAATCAGAAGACTAAGATTCTAGTCCCACTTCTGCCATGAATTACTTGTAGGAACCTGGCCAGGCTAGGTTTCCTCATCTATAAAATGAGGCAGATTTATTGGATCCCGTGTCCCCACCGAATTTGTGCAACATTGCTTCTCTGAAGTGTCATGCCTGAGCTTAATTCTTCTGATCCTGGCAGCCAGGGCTGGTCTCCTCCTATTCAGTGCCTATGGGATTGTGAGCAGTGATGGAAAAGTTTAAAAAAAACTGTCCTGACCTATAACTTTAGATATGCTTTCTTCTGGGTACACATATTAGATACATTGTGATACAGAGAATGGATCATTTGTCTGATTCGGTATGGCATTTTCCATACCTTGATCAAAACTTGCCATTGTAATCAATTTGTTCTGAATGTATTTCCAGCCTCTGATAGCAGCCCAGACCAGGGTGGGGAACCTGTGGCTTCTGGGGAACCTGCATGTGACCCTTCAAGTTCTCAAGTGCAGTCCTTTGACTGAACCAAACTTCACAGAACAAATCCCCTTGATAAAAGGCCCTAGACTGACTTGTCTATCTGTCCCGGTATTAAAGGAATAAGTAGTTCTCAAAGCTATGCTCGTATGGGTAGTCTCTAATGTAAGAGCTTGGCTGCAGGGCATTTGCAGGTGAGGTGTTGACCTGGTCTGCAACCCCACAAAATCTAACAAAGAGCAGCAGTGGTGGGTAAGGTGAGACATGCATGCTGGTTGTTTCCTTGATGGGAAGAGTATAGATTGATGTGGGAGGGCCAGCTATTCCCCCTCCCCACTTTCCACCTCAGAGGGGTACCAGTGTGTTTTGATATTTGGTGCTGGTGAAGTGTCAGAGAAACCCGGATGTATTTAAGGAAGATAGCAAAAAGAAACCATGAAATCTTCAAGTGCTATATGTCTAATCACAACCAAGTCATGAAGGAAGGAAACAAATACCTGCCAGGCACTATGCTAAGTGCTTTACAATTTTTATCTTGTTTGATTCTCACAACAACCCTGGGTAGTGGGGGCTATTACTAACCCCATTTTACAGTTGAGAAAACTGAGGCTGACATCTTAAGTGGCTTGCCTAGGGTCACACAGTTGGATTTGAACTCAGGTCTTCCTGACACCTTCTGGACAGTGCTCTATCCACTGTACTGGCTAGCTGTCTCTAATAATGCTAAGAAGAAATGGTTAACTAGCACAGACAAAAAGATAAAACCAAGAAATGAGGATGCCTATACTCAGAATCATAATGGGACTAGTGGGGGCTGTATAGATGAGTTGTTGGATTTGTGGGCTCTTTTTTAATAGGGTTCATGGGCATGGGAGATCTGGCTACTTCAGGATCTTAAAGGATTCACAGTTCCATAAACCCTGATCCTGATGCTAGACACCCTAGTCTTGAAAGTGGTCAGTGAAAAACTATTGCCAATGCATTCTCAAGATTTTGGGTTGGAAATGATCAACCATCACATTTTTCAGATGAGAAAATGATATCCTACCAAGGGAAATGTGATTTAACTGATATAACACAAGTAAGGAGTAGCTGAGCCAGTATTTGAAGGCTGGTCTCTCAGGGTGGGGGAGGGAGGTTATAGTAAATCTTTTCCCTTGGGATGGGCAATCGGTGACTCCCAAAGATCTTACCCTTTCCTTAACTGGGAGGGCCCTTTGCTCACATCCTGAAGGACTCAAAGAGGAGAAAGTGGGCTCATTGTGTAGTAATCATTTTAAAAACATATCAGTACTTGGAAGACATTCATTAACAAGAGCCAGATTCAATAAGTGATGCTCCATTTTACGAGTCTTGCTGCTGCGGTCTTGATTAAGTGTGCACTTAATCCCTAATTAGAATTTTCTCTCTTTTCGGTCCCTCTTGTGTCATCTCTGCAGTCCCCTTTCTTTTTGGGAGCTAAGTATTATTAAATTAAACTATATTTAAACATGCATGTAACTGATAACCTTAAGAAACAGCAACTATGCCGTGAGAGTACTGATTTAGTGCTTGTGCAAGGAACTTTTCAGAGAGCTTTTATAAGGAGAAGGAATATTCTTTAAAAGGCCTTTAAGAGTTTCTCTGGCTATATCATGGGACTTTTGTTAGAATCATCTAATCTTCCCCTGGAAGTGCACTCAGAGGTTATCTGTTACACGCTTTACTTGAAGTATGAAATCCCTGACAAGTGGTCATCCAGTCTCTGCTTGAACAACTCCAGTGAAGAGGGCTCCCTACTCAGTAAGGCAATGAGTGCCATTTTTTAAGATGGCCCAGTGTTGATACGGTGGAAAGAGAGCTGAACTGGGAGGGACAGGACCTGAGTCAGACAGAATCCTGGACCTGTCACTTGTTACCAGAGTGAGCTTGGCCAGGAGGCTCAAGGAGGATCATGTATCCTCATCTGTAAAATGGCAGGTTGAAATAGATGGCCTCTAAGTTTTCCTTGATCTCTGATCCCATGGTCCCTGGGAACATTAGGAGCCATGTGGTAGACAGAACAATTGTCATTAGACCTGGGCTGGAGACTTGGCTCATTCAGTTATTCAATAGATATTTATTATGTACCTTCCCTATGGAAGTCATGGGGGATACAAAACCAGAAAAATGGTGCAGTCCCTGGCTTCAGGTAGCTTATCTTTAAGTAGGGGAGATATCACACGTGCACAAACAACCATAATACAACATAGGGAGACAAGGTGGTCTACAAATATCTGAGGAGGGAGAGAATACTTTCTGCCAGAGGAGATCAGGGAGGGCTTTGTGGAAGAGGTGGCACATGGGGTGAGCCACAAAGTGAGAAGATTCTAAAAGGGGAAGATCGTGTTTTTTATGCCATGAACAAAGCTAACCTGTGATCCATCTTCCATAGCAGACCCAGGCCCTGGGGGTTGGCCTGTGTGAATTCATAGAGGCAAACCCAACATTAGTCTACTTTTCAAAAACTTTCACCCACTCCCCAACTGCTCTGGCCTGATGCTCAAGGTTTTCAGAACCTTAGCTCCAATCTCCTTTTTAAATCTTATCTTACACAATTATCCCTTACATATCCTAAGTTTGGCTGGAATGACTTATTGTCCACCCTCCCCTCACCCCCACCTCCAAATCCTTCCTTTTACCTAATTGTTCTTTAAGGCCCCTTTCAAATACTAAACATCCTTCATAAAGCATTTCCTGGTTGTCTTAGTTGGAAGTGATCTCTTCCTTCTATGAACTTTCAAGGCATCAACTTTATATAAAGCATTCTCCTCTAATATTATAGCTATTTCTGTCTGCATCTTATCTCCCCTATTAAATTATAAGCTCTTAAAGACAGACTGAATCTTATTTATCTTTGTATCTCCCTCAGTGTCCTGCTCAGTGACTTACACACAAGAGATGCTTAAAAATATTTCTGAATGAGTGCTGAATGAAAGAGATAATGGACTATGGTATCATATGCTGCACAGAGAAAGGGGATCAATTTATCCTAGGTATTCTCTCAGAAGGAATAATGATGGCTCCTAAAGTCCTACTATTACACACCTCTCATTACTAGAGCTAGTTGCTAAAAATAGTTCTCTTAATTTGTTATTTTCTTATTCTGGAAAATGAACATGAAAATTGAGATAGGGATAAGGACTGGACTTGTGATTACATTGCTTTAAGGGGCTCCAGCATGAGAAAGCTCCTATCATTTCAGGTCAATGCCTTTTCTGCCACTTGGAATAATAATAATAATAATAATAATAATAATAATAATAATAATAAATAATGACTAGAATTTACATAGTGTTTAGGGTCTGTAAAGAGTGTTATCTATGTTACCTCATTTAATCCTTACAAAACCATCTGTTATTATTATCCTTCTGTCATTATTATTATTATTACAGATGAGGAAACTGAGGTTGAGAGAGCTGCCAAGGCACTGAGAGGTTAAATAAGTATACCCAGGTGGGACTTGAATGCAGGTCTTCCTGCTTCCATGGTTAGCTATTTGCTATACTATACCATGTTGCCTCTAGAACGGAAACATATTCAAGTTTCACACTGTAGAAACGCACCTCCTAATAAATGATAGACTCCTCAAAGGCTCAGAGATATTTGAATTTATCTACTAAAGCTCTAGTATTTAGAAGTTTGTTGGGTATGTAGTTGGCACCTGTTTCAATTCAGTTTATGAGATTATGGGAAAAGACTTCAGAAATCATCTAGTTCTTTTTCCTCCTTTTTGTACATGAGGAAACTGAGGCAGAGAAAGATGAATTGACTATCAGTTCAAAGTCACAGATGTATCTGGAATTTGAACTCAGACCCCTCGACTCTGAATCTAGTCTTCTTGTCACCAGACTACACTGTCTGGCAGTGGGTCTCCAGCAGTGATGGACATTAAGGTAGGGAGCAAGGGACAATACGGGGTGTAGGAGTCACTGTGCCATCTGTTTTCTAGGTAAGAGACTTCTAAGCATCGGGTTAGAGGCAAACAACAAAGTAAGATTAAGTTTGGGGGATTTCGCCACCCATCTACACATTTGAAGGAAAATCTCAGCTGTCAGAGATAATACCTTTGTAAGACACACCACTTAATTCTGGTTGTTTCTTCAAGTGCAGCTCACACAACCAGACTATTATCCCGTTTCAAATGATCATTTTCCCTACAAATACAACAATAGTTTGAGAACCTTGGAGTTCGGCTCCTTAGACCTAAGACTTGACAGCAAATCCATAAGTCTGAAGCATCACTGCGTGACTCCTTCATGATTTCTGCAGTGAAAACAGGCGTGGTTCAAGTGTGTGTACTGCCCTTAGATGATCGATCAATAAATACCCCAGGATTAGCCCAGTAGGCTGTCACTGTTTGGAGAAACACAAGTAAGTGAGACTCTAAAACCAAACCAAACATTATCTTCCCACTTGATTTTTTAGTTGCAACAATTTATAAAAAAATTTTGGAATGGAAAAGACTTTTCCTCCTAAATAATTAGGCATCTGTGTTGTACTAGGTAATTGTTCTGCTATGTTGCACTACTTACAGATAACCTGTCTACAGATACTACCAAACCTTTGTAACCTGTGAAAATAATCAGCCTATTTCCTATAGGAATTGCTTAAAGTAATGGCCTCAAATAACAATATTCTAAGTCTGTGGGCCTTTTCTCAGCTCTGACTCACTACCGAAAGTAACATTTCAGACATCCCCCCCCCCCCCTTTGCCACCCCTTATCTCTTCCAAAAAATCTAATACTCTAACAGTGCAATATTTTGCCCCCTTTCTTAAGGCAGTGTCACTGAGATCTTTGGCCTCTTGTATAATATTCTTTCCATCCAGATACAACCTCAGAAACCCCTAAAACTTTGCCTCTCTTGTTGGGATTGTGAACAAATAGCAGCTGTCATTTATTTCCATTATCACTTTATATTTGGGCATGAAATCGCAACAGGACTTCGGGTTACTTTTGGAAAAATCTCAGCCTTTCAACATTTACTCTCCTGCTATGCAGCATGGCCAGAATGGAAGACAACTTTTAATAAGACCCTATCTTAAGGATCTAAAGGAGGAATTAGAGAACTGGATTTAAAAAGAGGTTCCATGAGTTAATCCAATGGGTCATCCCACTGAACATTTGCTTCAATTAAGTAACCAATCATTCATCCATCAAGTACCTATAGTGTACTAGGCACTGTATTTATTGCATTGCATCATTACATAGTCTCATTTTTTTTTCTCGATAAGAGTTTTGGAGCATGGTACCTGTCAAGATTCCACAGAAAGCTCCTTCATATGTACATTCTGATATAAAAAGAGTCAAGCCTGATAGTCAATAAGGCATTTCTTGCTATATGCCACATTTGTGATGGTCTTATTTCCATATCAGTACCATAGCCAGTAGGTCATGTTCTTTTGTCTGTATCAGTGACATTTATTCACGTTTCTAAGCGACAGCCATCTGCTGTTATGATGCTAGCAGTGCTTTTATTGGTAACAGTCAGTGAGCCTGATGTTCCTGTGCACATCAGAGAGTGCGAATTCTCCAAGGACAGAGAGGATGGGAGGCTCCTTAGTACCCTCTCTCACTTGGTTTCAGAGAGCTAAACTTAGGCTGAGCCAGAGGCAAAAAATTGATTCCCTCTGTAGGGCAGACATCTGTCTATTTACAGAAGGCACAAGAATTCCTCATCTCCACCGCCTAAGCACAATAATAGCAGGGTATTATATTCCACCATTCTACTCCCATACACATTTTTAGGGTATGCAGAACTGTGGATACAGCCTGCATTGAGGGTAATTCTGGTTATGCAAACAAGGTATTCTTTCAAGAACCTAACAATGCTCCTTGGAAACACATTCCAGTATCTCTCTAAGTTGCTTTTGATGTAGTAGAGACCTATTAGAGGGATGTCAAGGAGAATTCTTTGTGTAGAGCTGAGATTCTTAACCTGGAATCCATGGATCTGTGGATAGCTTTCAGAGTCCTATAAAGCTGGATAGAAAAAAAAATTACATCTTTTTTTTTTTAAACCAACCTTTGATTTCCTTTGTAATCCTGTTTTATTTTATAAAAACTTTATTCTGAGAAGGGGTCTATAGGTTTCACTAGAGTGCCAAAGAAATTTATGACTCACAATAAAAAGGTAAGAAACCCTGTTTTGGAGGGAAGAATTAAATTGAAGTTTATTTGTTGGTTTATATGATAAAAGCTAAAAAGTCAGGTTTATTTATTGTTTGACACTAGCAAAGCTATAACAAAAAACTCCATTACCCAAATTCCAAATGGCCAGAAAGCTCACGTAACTGATTTTCTTTACCCCCTTTTATGAGAGAAAAGTAAATGAACTGTAAATAAACTGTAAAATGAAAAGTAAATAAACTGATATCAAGGACTTATTCCAAAGCAAGTTTCAGTGAATGTTCTGTCAAAATACAGATACATAGCTAGTCTGTCTGTCTATCTATTCATCTAATCTATCATCTATCTCTATAGATAAATTATATGTATAGATCTGTGGCGAGCATATATTAGATAGGTAAATAGAGGCTTTATTAAGCTTTTGCCATGTGCTAAGTACAAATAAAAGCAATTGTTCATGCCCTTAAGGTACTTATGGAAGACAGTGCATAAAGCGGTGCTTGAAGGGGGAAGATTAAGGTACAGCCCTAGGAACAGGGTAAGAAGTGGCATGGAGGCCTGGGATCGTGCAAGAGAAGGCAGAAATTTCAGAGCTGAGAGATATAGTTCAGTCTCCCATAACTTCCATGTCTAACTCCCAAGTATAATGCTACGCCTATCTGATGACCCAAAGTCTCGAGTCACTCTGAAATCTTCGAGTGTCTTCCGAATCACCTATGCAATAATATTGTATAAAAATACTCTAATAGCACTTTACTAAAGAAGTGAGGTTGGAAACACGCAAAGAAAGCTCTTTAATAAAAGATATGAAAAAACCAATTTTACTTTTTGGCATAGTCTTTAGGAGTGCAGTTTAATAATATGTTAAGTATTTATATTAGATATTCTGCAATATGAAATTATTTCATATTGGCCTGAAAAACCTGACCTCCCATTTGGGCCTCCATGCTTATGATGTGTCTTTCTGACTTCTGTCTCCTATATTTCCTTCCCTTCTCGGCTACCCTTTCCTCCTATTACCCTCCATTCCACATACACATTGGGACTCTCTGCTCACGCTTCTTGGCCCTGAGTGCTTCATTTCATGATGTGGAGGTGCCAATAATTAGTGTATATTTTGAGTCTGGGTGACATTTGACTTATATAAGTGTGTTTGAAGTGTTAGACATGCAGGAGCAGGATTCAAATATGTTGGTGAGAAGCAGAGAAGTTTGAAATAGGGAGCTCATTTCCTCATGGAAGAAATAATTTGGAAATTGTTTCCCATACAAAGAAATGGCCCTTATATAGCTGGATTCTTCTAGTTTGTGAGCTACTTACTCATATTAAATTAGCATTTGAGGAGGTTTATAATAGAGACTCTTGTTACAGAAACTCCTTTAGATTGAATTTTGATTTTTGTACACATTAGCACTAAAGGAATTGCTGCACTGAGCAGATAGCTCAAAGTGTTCACAAGGAATAATTTGTATTCTCGGAGAATGAGGCTAGATAGGCTACTTTACATGTAAACATTTTCACTATTTATTCCAAATACACGGCAGAACAGAGGAAAGAGTCCTGGATTAGTCCTGGATTAGGGGTAAGGAGAAACAGCTTTTGTTAATTGTGATTCAATTAAATTCAATGCAATTAAAAAATTTATTGAGTGCCTACTATGTTCCAGGTACTCTTCTGGGTGCTGGTGATATGAGGTAAGTATTCCTGCCTTCAAGGAGCTTATTCTCTATTATCTAGTTATATGACCTTAAGTCAGTCACTTCACATTTTCGCTTCCGTAGGATGGGAATAATAATCCCTCTCCCATTCTACCTACAGATCACTGGTGAAGATGTAATGACATTTGAAAGTCCACTCACATGCATAAAACTTGATCCTTCCTGTCTTACTATAGATCTCAGCGTGGTCACTGAATCAAGTAACAGTAAAGCTGATTTATTCTTTTTGGCCCTACTCACAAATATTACGGGTCCCTCTGGTTTAAGTCATCCTTTGGAGATTTACACTACTTGCCAGAGAAGAACAGAATGTTTGAAATGGCCCTTGTGAGCTGCATTTCTTTCAAAATCCATAGACAGGACCTCCATCTGTGTTTCTCTAACCTTCTCTGCAGAGCTACTGCCTCATTCCTTTGGCAATTTTATACCGTATACCATTGGTCCTGGGAGGCTAAGGTAGAGTTCTAGGAAGTTGTATAAACAGACACACAGACACTGGGAGATAGATAGGTAACAATGTCATATTCAATCCCTGCCCTCTAAAGAATGAGTGCTCTATAGGTCCTGGTTCTCCCTTCTAGTTGTAGGAATTGAAGGCATTGTTGGCTGTAATAATATGGTTATAGGAAAAGTCCCTAACTGACATTTATTATAAAGTTCATCTTCTCACACCCACACTTAGTTCTAGGCTACTATCAACTACTCTATCTAGCTTACACTAATCTCTCTCTTCATGGACCTCCAAGAGAATTTAAAATTTGTGCCATACATTGGTACTTGGTTGTATATTCTTTCATTTTATTCTCAAATTCTTTGTTGTGTGTATAATAGAATTCTAAGATCCATACAGGTAGATTTGTACTGTGTTCAGTCTAGTCCAGTAGAATTCAACAAACATTTGTTGTTATTACTGTGTTAGTACTACTAGCTACTGGGCACTGTGCTAGACATTGGATATTCTGAGATGAAAAAAAATGATAGAGATTTTGCCCTCAAGGAGTTTACAATTTAGTAGTTGTTTATTTCTTTTACATACTTCACTGCACCTAGTATAGTGTCAGACTGGTAGATGTTTGACTGCAGTCCCTTGTGATTTCATTTCTGATCCTTTCCACTCCAGTAAAATTGTTCTTTTCAAGGTCATCAATGACCACTAAATCACCAAATCCAATGACTTTTCTTCAGCATTTGGCATTACTGAACACTCTTCCTTTTGGATGTATTTTTTTCTCCTTTGGTTTCCACGATACTGCTCTCTCCTGCTTCTGCTCCAAACTGTCTTACCAGTCCTTCTGGACCTCCTTTGCTGGTTCATTGCTATTCTCCTACCCCTTTAGTATGGGTTTCCCAAGAGGTTCTAGATTTAACCTTCTTCTTTTCCCCCTCTGCAATCTTCCTTTATAATTTCATCTATTTTCATGACTTAACTATCACCTATACACAGATGAGTCTAGAACAGAGTGCCTTAAGGGAAGCAAGTAAAATAAGGCTGGAAGAGTCAGTTGGCCCAGATTATGGAGGGTATTGAATACCAAGCTGAAGTTTACATTTTATCTACAGGCAATAGTTAACTGAAGATTTTTGAGCAGATGTCTTAGTGGTCATCTAATCCAATTCCTTCATTTTACAGATGAGGAAACTGAGGCCCAGAGTAGTGAAATGATTTGCCCAAAGTCACACAGGTAATAAGTAGTAGTACCAGGTTTTGAACTCAGGCTCTTTGGCTCTAAATTTCATTGTTCACTACATCATATTGCCTGTTTTCTCTGCTATATCTTGATCAACATATTTATGAAAAATTCTGAGGGCATGCTTATCAAATTTATGGATGACATAAAGCTGGTAAGTATATCTAATATGTTGCATGATGTAATCAGGATCCTCAAAAGGTCGCAGAAGGCTGAAAAGAGAGATTGAATATAATGAAGTTAAATTTAATTTAATAAGGATAAATTCAATGTTCTGCCTTTGGTTTGAGAAATTGAAGGGCATAAGCATAAGGTAAGGGAGATGTAACAATGGCAGTTCATGTGAAAAAGTTGAAGGGATTTTGGTCAACTATATGAATCAACAGTGTAACATTCCTACCAAAACCAGATAATGTGACCATTAATGGAAGTCTGGTGTTTGAAACAAACCAGGTAACAGTCTCAATTTAGTTCTGGGAGCCATATTTAAAGAAGGACATTGATGCACTGTAGGACATGTAGATAATGGAGACCAGGATGATGAAGAGATATGAAGCCATTTCACACATAGAGTGATAGATGAAATTAAGGCAATTTCAACCGCAGAAGAGAAACCATAGTAAGATAAGCTCTCTGTACTGAAACATCTGAAGGTATGTTGTATATGGAAGAAGATTGGAGTTATTCTGTGCAGTTCCAGAAGACTGAACTAGGATCAGTGAGTAAAAGTCACAGGAAAGCAGATTTTGACTATGTATAAGTAATAATAAAAAAAAAAAGAAATGATTTTTAAAAATTACAATTGTTCAAAAATGAAACGAGTTGCCTTGTAACTTAGTGAGATCTCAGTCACTGGAAGAAGGAATTTCTGCACAGAATAGGAAGTTTTAAAGACCCTTCCAAAAGAAGATTCTTTGATTCTCTAAAGAATACTTAAGCTTCCAGGTAGGCTGGGAAATCGCCCGGTCTCAGGTGGGCCTGAAACTTCTTTGGCTTTACACAGATCTTCATATGGATTCTGTAGTCTGAGCATAGTGAGGATAGATCTGACACCTAAAGACTTCCTCAGGCCTGGACCACAAAGGTCCAGACTTTAGTCAAGCCCTTGAGAGGGAATCTCTTAGGAGGGAATGAGGAAGGTGGGGGAAGGAGGAAGAAGAGCTGATCTTGTCTCCTTCCCACCAAAAGACCTTGCAAGAATCAGAGAATTTGAACCTCTCTGTTTTGGCAGTGTTCCCAGGATAGCTGTAGTTGTTAGCAGTGCCTGCTCTGGAAGCTGAGCACAACCTAGACTCACTGGGGCAAAGCACCTTTAGGACTCTTCTAGGAGTTCATCAGGAAGTGACACGATGCTAAGGAGAATTTGGGGTTCCAAGATAGGGGAGAAAAGACTGTAGCAATCAGGAGGTGTGAGTTACCCCTTTGTCACACGAGCTCTCCGAGCTTGAACCCATTTTCTTCCAAACACTGTCCACGTGCCAGAGAATGTCACAGACTTTTGGGGACTTTTTAAACCAATTGTTCTACTATATCCTTTTAAATGCTAATTAAGACCAGCTGCCTAATTGACATAAACTAATTATCATTAGGACAAACATATTACATATTAGAAAAACCATCCCAACCTCTCAGACATTACTATTAGAACCTTAAGGGGAGAAGAATTAGCGTTCCTATAGGACCCCAACTAGCCATCCAGAGTCTGGGCTACACTCTTATGAGGGATAATTAGTTGGATTTTCAGGCCCTCTTCAGTCCATCAATGAATCTATTGCCATATTGTTTGTAATATGAAAAAGGGGAAAACCTGGGCTCTTTATTTGTTAGATTTTATATGAATAAATGCTAAATGAAAATGGTGGTAATGATTAGGGTATCATACAAACAATCACAGAGCCTTTAGTACTGCAAAGGGCATTTGACACTATTTGATCCACTATATTTATGCCTTGTTTAAATAAAGGGAACAATTTTTAATAAGAGAAAATAATTTCACTGATTGGTGAAGTTCATCTGCCACAAGAGTGTGGGTAGTAGAATAAATGTTCTGGGTGTGGGTGGGGAGCACTGCATCCAAATGAAATTACACGGACAAGAATTTCTATCAGATATGACACAATACACTTGAATTCTCCTTAACTAGTGTTCCTTCATTTGGTAATGGCATTGATAGATAGGTCTACTTTGTGTGGAGTAGAACAAGGCACTTAGGTTCTGTGGGTAATTACAAAGGGTGCAATAGATAGAATATAGATATAGAATATACCCTAATGAGAGAGTTTGCTAATTCTTATAGTCCAGGGAAATTAGTAGTTGTTCTTAAAAGTTTCATTTGTGCTTTTTGTTTTCTACATCATACCCATTTTCTCAAATACATTTACAACTCTCCTGATCTCTCCCATGTAGCAAAGTGCTTTATAAATCATTCCTACTTCACATCCCACTAAAATATCACCTCCTCCCTGAAGACTCCTTCACTTTTTCCCCATCTCTATTCACAAAGGACTTTGGAACTCTCTAATATAAATATTATGCATTATTGGGCATTATGGTTATTTTTGCCATGAGGGCACCAAATTGAAATGATGGCTCAATTTCTATCAAAGGATGATAAGGACTAGATATCATTTATGTTATTTTTCTTGCTATTTCATGAGAAAAATTTTTATTTAGATACAAGTCTATTCTTAAGTAGAACAAAAAAAGACAGAAGAAAACATTTTCTACTTAACATTTGGTAGAAAAATACCACTTAGTTCTTTTAAATCTCTTAAGAAGTGTTTCAAGAAATGCAAATTGCTTGACCTAATACATTCAAATTATCAGTTTGTTCACAGTGCATTAATAGTCACAGTAAAGGCAAAAGGATAACTTAACAGTTTCCATATAATGCCCATTTGTCAGTTACTTCTTGAAATCAGATAAATGAGGAATTTGCTACAGAAATGAAAATTAAATGATTGATAGCTTTAGAAGACCTCTAAAACATTGATAAGAAGCAGGGATATATCTAATTTAAAAATGATGTTTCCTTATAAGTAGATTGATACTATTGCTGTAATGTACTGTGCTTCACACAGAGGGCCAGAGTATATAATAACCCCACCCTCCAATTTTCTGATTAGCTCTGAGATGTTTTCCCAGTATGCTGCTTTTATTGTTGTGACCAATAAGCAAATGGGAAAGGACATAAAGCACACACACACACACACACACACACACAACTGTCAGAGTTCAGGCCATACTCAGTCATGGAACAGGAGGGTAATTTCTACTAATTTTCACTCTATAACAACGTCTGTGGAAATATAGCATTCAGCTTTGGGCTTCTCGTTACCAACAATATGTAGACAAACAGAAGTATCTGGAGGTTACACCCAGGGATGTCAAGTGGTAAAGGATTTTGAAAGTATTCGCATCTTAGATTTAGAGCTAGAAGGGACCTTAAAAATCATAGGTTCTAACTCTCTCATTTTATAGATGAGGAAACAGACTCCATTAAGTGACTTACCTGGCACATAGGCAGTTATCTGACTCTAACCAGGTCCTTTGATTCTAAATCCTAAGCCTCATTCACTGTACCATGCAGATTCTGTAGTGAGATAATATTTGTAAAGCAAGCAGGACAGTGTCTGCCACATAGTAGGGGTTTAATAAGTGATTGCCCCTTTCCCTAAAGTTCCTTTCCTTTCATTTTGTTTGTGTGTCTATACACAAATATATGTTTTTACATATATATATATACATATATACATATTTGTAATTTAATATATACTAAATGTTACTTTAAGACCTTTAATTTAAATATGACTGAAAAGATTCTACGGAACTCTCCAATTGGTACTTTGCTATTTATATGCAATTATTATTCAAAACATATGGAAAACAGAAATATCTGAAGATTGGAAAAGGGGAAAAAAGAGATTATTAGAATTTAGAAAGAAATGATAAGGTCTTGTGGAGATATAGAGAAAATGAAGGAAGTCTTATAACAAAAAAAAAAAAACCCGCCAACAAAACCAGGCTCAGATATTAGACTCTTGAGGCAAAAATAAAGAAGTTAAGGTATTTTGGTGGGGGGGGAGAGACTGCAAGATGATTTGACTATATTAGTAATCTGAAGAATTACTAAAAAAGATAGAATTAGAGATTTGAATCACTGTCTGTAGAAGAAAAAAGTAGATAAATGGTCTTGCAGCAAAAAGAAATTTAGGTTAGAGTACCAGAAAACTCATCTTTCAAGTGAGGTCATGGAATCCTCAGAGGAATGATTCAAGGGAGAAGACCTTAGGTGGGGGACAATGTATGTTACATGATGGCTAAATGTTTCAACACCATTGAAGTACAATCTGAGGCCACAGCAATTGAATCAGAGCCCCTTTTTATGGAATAAATATAGTATTGGAGAGGATGGTTCACAAAGAGAGGAAAGTGAAGGTCGTTCAAAAAAAGGAAGGGAAAACTTCCATTTAGCTGATCATAACTGGTGAAGCTATATCTGGGCAGGTGAGAGTTTAGACTGAGGGCAAATTTCTCATTTGTATGTACATTTTTTTTTTTCTCATCTATAAAGCGAGGCAATTGGACTAGGTATTTTCTAAGGTTCCTTCTGATTCTAGGTATCATGATCCTATTAGAAAATTTTTATCCTTCTACCTTGTTTCCTTGGTAGAAGTGAAAAGGCAGGGTGTAGTGGAAGAAGGGGAAAGATGGCATAATCTTGCTCAGGTTTTGAAAAACTAGGAAATCTGAGTTTGTAGGATTAGGCTTTTCAGAGTTGACCACAGACAGAGTGGCTCTGAAAAATCATTGGACAATTAGTATTCAATTAGTATGACAATAGATGGGTTAAATGCAGCTTTTGAAAATTAAAAGTTTATGTCTCTGACATTTACTGTGTTTACCCACAAACATAGGTGGAGGCTATTTGAATATAATTCTCCTTATCCCTTTAATTTTCAGAAGAACTGAAAAATGTGCCTCTTTGAGATCTATGCTTAACTCCTCTTCTAGGAAGCTTTCCTGGAATGATTTCTCTCTGATCTGATCACTCCTTTACCACATTTCCTCATCATTTATGTATTTAGTCTGAAATATGTATATATACATATGTGTATATATGTTTTTATTTTACTTTTAAATGTGTCCCTACACTATTTATACCTATGCTCATAGTGGCTATTTAATAATGAATGAGAAATACATAAAAACATGAATATTAGGTGTAAACAAAGCTAAACAACACACACACACACACACACAGTGGCCATGTGTATTCTCCGTGCCTTTTCATTATGTGATGTAAATGACAGCTATCATGGATCAGTTTTAGCTTTCTAACTGGTATTCCTACCTTCAGTCTCTCCATCTTCAATCCAAACTTTATTCAGAGGCCAAAATAATCTTCTAAAGTAAAGATATACTCTTATTTCCCTATTTAAAAAACTATCATATAGGCTCCTTATTGTCTATATGATAAAGTAAGGGCTCTCCACAGTCTGGCTAGAGGCTACCTTTTTATTCTTATCTATTTTTCATTCTTATTCATTATTTCCCTTTGCACACACTCTACATTCTAGTCAAACTAGACTACTAAGGACTTCCTGAACTCATCACTCCATCTCCTGACTCCATGACTCCATGCATTTACACAAACCACCCAATAAATATTAACATACTGTTGAATTAGCTTTGTTTGCACATACTCATTAAATTAACTTTTTCATGTTTAGTAAATTGTAGATATGATTCATCAACAACAATATTCAACAAATATTTATTGAATGTCTACCCTATACAATGCATAATTCCAGGTATTTTATGAACAAACATGTAATTTGATTTATATGAGTGCCTTGCTACACATTTTAGAATTTGCAGTCACCCTGTTGGCTTCTAGGTTGGTTGGTATGAAAACTTCAAATAGTCTTTAGAATTGATTGTACAGGGTTTTGGCTAAAATATTTTCAAAGAAAAAATAAGACAAAGAGAATAATGGAAAAGAAAGAAAACTCCAACTAAGACTGAGGTATGATTCTGAGAAATGGTTCCTTTCCTATTTGTTGTTCATGTCCTTCCACTATTACAATCCAAATCTTTGTATATATATATATACACATAAAGGCAATCCATACAACCAGTGGTCTACTTATTTAAACAATTGTTAGTCAGTAAACAAGTATTCATTGCTGTGTGCCGGGGAAGTGCTGGAAAAACAAAGAATAAAACTCAGTCCCAGCTCTCAATGAGCTTATGTTTCAATAGGGTAGGCAACATGCAAATAACTATGTACATACATGAAATACGCAGTGTAAATGGGAAATTACTAGGAAGATCCCTGCTGGGGTGGGGAACCAGGAAAGTCCTCTTGTAGAAGGTGGTATTTGAGCTTAGTCTTGAAGGAGACAAGGAAAGTCAGAGATGGAGAGCATTTCAGGCACGGGGGACACAGTGAAAAGGCACAGAGAATGGACATAGCCACTGTGTGTGGATTTGTTTAGCTTGACTATGCTTTTTCGTTATAAGGGATTTTTCTCCCCATTTTGTTTTCTTTTTTTATTAATTTATTTTGATTCGTCAACAATCACTTCCATAAGCTTTTGAGTTTTAAATTTTTCTCCCCCTGCCTTCCCACCTCCCTTCCCAAGAAGTACGGCAATCTGATATAGGATATATATATATATATATATATATATATATATCACATTAGTGATGTTGTAAGTAAGAATTAGAACCAATAGGAGGAACCACCAGAAAGAGGAAACAAAACACAACAGAAGGAAAAAAAGTAGCAAATAGTATGCTTCATTCAAACTCCATAGTTCTTTCTTTGACTGTGGATAGCATTTTCCATCATGAGGCCTTTGGAGATGTCTTAGATTCTCCCATTTTGTTTTCAATTGTGGGAAAAAGGGGTTGGGAGAAGAGAGGAGTTAACAATAACAATGCAGAAAAAGTAGGGCCATTAGAACATTTTAAAAAATGAATAGAAGAGGACAGAAGGCACAGTATAGTTTTGAAAGTAGTATGTGGGATCAATTAGATACTATACTTTAAAAAATAAGCATGTGCTATGAGCTGGAGAGTCAGTTTCATATACAATTCTCTTTTTGTGTTTTGTTTTGTATTTGGAAATATTCTTTCTTGGTATTTAAGTTCAGAATTTTAAAAAAAAGGCAGAATCAAGAGACAGCATGTTAGACTAACAAGGAACAGCAAGAAGACTGGTGTTACTGGTTCAGAGAGTGGATACAGAGGGGTAAAGTTTAAGAAGACTGGCAGGGTAGGATGAGAGTAGGTGGTAAAGGGTGTTAAATGCTAAGCAGAGAATTTTATATTTGACCCTGGAGGTGACAAGGAACCATTGGAATTTATTAAATAGAAGGTGATATGTTCAGATCTATGCTTTAGAAAGATCACTTTGATAATTGGGCAGCGGATGGACTGGAATAGGGAGAGACTTTAAACAGGGAGTCCAATCATAAAGCTATTACAGTAGTCTAGGCATGAGGTGATGAGAGCCTGCACTAGAAGACTGGCTGTATTACAGTGGAGAAGGGGGCTTATATGAGAGATGTTGCATTGGTAGAATCAATAGGGTTTGGCAACTGAATAGATGTATGAGATGAGTAAGGAGTAGAGTGTGCTTTTTCTTTAGCTATCCCACATGCCTGGAAAGCTCTCCTTCTTCCTCATGGCTTACTGACTTCCCTGGCTTCTTTTGAGTTCCAATTAAAATCCCATCTTCTACATGAAGCCTTTCACAGTTGCTCTTAATTTTATTGCCTTCTCTCTCTTAGTTATTTCCTCTTCAACCTATAAATAACTTGTTTATACATATCTGTTTGCTTGTCATTTCTCTCCTTAGATTGTGAGTTCTTGAGGGCAGGAACTGTTTGGTTTTTTTTTTTTTTTTTGGACCTCTTCTTGTATTCCCAGCCCTGAGCACAGTGCTTGGCACAGAGTAGGCACTTAATAAATGTTTATTGACTGACTGGGGATGACATACAGGTTTCTAGCTTGGAAGATTAGGAGGATGGTGATGCCCTTGACAGGAACAGGAAAGTTTGGAAGAGGGGATGGTTTTTGGGGAAAGATAATGAGTTCTATTTTGGACATTTTGAGTTCCGAATACCTATAGGATATTCTGATTTCCAACAGGCGATTGTTATGAAAACCTGGAACTCAGAAGAGAGCTCAAGAGTGGATATACAGATCTCATAATCATTTACATAGAGATGATAATGAAACTTAGATCACTGGGGGGGGATACCCATGGTTAGTATATGTGACTTGAATAACCAGCAAAGAAAGAGTGGTCATACAGGTAGAACTAGGAGAGAAAAGTATCATGAAAACTTAGAAAGGAAAATATTCAGGAGGAAAGAATGTTTGACAGTGACAGAGGTCATTAATAGCCTTTGAAGGTCAAGAAGGATGAGGATCCAGAAAAGGACCTTTGATTTGGCAATCCAGGAGATCATTGGTAAGTTTCAGTTTAATAATGAGGTCAGAACCCAGAGTATAAAGGGTTTAGAAGATGGTGAGAGGAGGAGGAAATTCTGCCAAGCCACTCCACCCCTGAGCTTCCGACATTTTCTTCTGGGCTGTTGCCCGTGGATGGAATGTTCTTCCTCCTCATCTCTCCTTACTGATTTCCCTGGCTTCCTTTAAGTCCTGACTAAAATTCCATCTTTTTACAGGAAGGCTTTCCAAACCCTTCTTAATTTCTGTGCTTTTCCTCTGTCAATTATTTCCTATTTATCCTGTATGTGGCTTGCTTTGCATATATTTGTTTGTATGTTGTCTCTCCCATTAGATTTTTAAGCTCCTTAAGGGCAGAGACTGTCTTTTTCCTCTTTTTATATCCCCAGCAATTAGTACCTAGTAGGTACTTAATAAATGTTTATTGATTGATGGAAGTGGAGTCACCTAGTATAGATAGCATTCTCTAGGAGAACAGTAATTGACATAAGAAAATAATTTGTTTGCCACGTTAGAATTTAATTTGTAGTGAATATGAATACACTAAATTCTCTCCAAAAAAAAAAAAAAGCCAACATAATGAAACACTTTAAATTAGTGACCCCTGCTGAATTTTGAAGGCAATGCAATAGACCCTAGTGCTGTTTTCACAGTCAAGTCCTTAGATTGTCAATGAAAATTCATATTTCAATGAGAAGTAAGGGGGTAATATATTTTAATATATTCATTTTTATTCATATACAAGGATCTTATAGTATGAGCCTTCATTGGACTGATTCTTCTTGACTGGATTGTGTGGTAGAATTCATTGCACACAAAATACTCATTGACAGAGGATAATATGCATCGAAATGAATCAGAATTCTGAAATGTGATTTTTATCATGTGTTGTAGGGCAAGATCTTTCCCTGGAAATGAATTTTGGCAGAAGTTAATAGGGAAATGCTACAATATACAAACTCTTGCTTTAGGTACCACCTTTTAGGAATGCATCATAAAGCATAAAGTAACATCAAGCCATACACAATAGTTAGAGGGTTGTTGGAATGATTGGATCTAGAAGTTTGCTTGGGAACACCTTATGGAACAGATGTATATTTAGTGGTATTTTAAAGTATTGGAAGGATATCATTTGGCAGAGAGAGCATAGAAAACATTTGAGAGAGGGATAATGACTTAGGTAATGCTTCACAAATTGGGATAAGAAAATTGTGTGCAAGGAGAGTAAATAGATTTGCTTGACTAAAACAGAAAGCAGGACTGGAAGTATGAATCTCCCATATGCAATCACATTTATTAATCACTGAATGATTGTGAAATATGTAAATGGGCTTCAAAGATGATGAATGTTGTTGACCCACCACCACTCCTTTGAAATATTATTTTTTTCCCCAGAAGTGGTGATGAGGTAGCACAAATCCTTCTGTGTTCCCAGATCCCCTTGTGAACAATAGCATATATTTGCAAAATAATAGGTTAGAATAAGGATAGTAGTCTGATAATAGAACAAAGAAAACCTAACTAGCTGAGGTGGGGTCTGAACCGATGATATTGACCTTATTTGTGTGATACACTGAACTGACCTGAGAGTTATGGTGTACATGTTTATACATATTGGTGAAATCTTGAAAATAACTTCTTCTGCTTATCTAGAGATAAAAATTCATTTTGGATAAGTGAAGGAAATGGTTAAATTTATGACTGGCATACCTCATCAATGTGAATAGTTCAACTTTGCTTCTTACTAGACAAATTAGCCTCTGTTAGACTTGATTTCCTCATCAGTAAAATAAGGACAAAAAAGTAGCAATATTTATGGAGTATCATAAGATCTGGAGTTGGAAGGCATTTTATTTACTTATTTATTTTTTGCTTTTTGGTAAGACAATCAGGGTTAAGTGACTTGCCCAGGATCACACAGCTGGTAAGTGTCAAGTGTCTGAGGCCAGATTTGAACTTAGGTCCTCCTGACTTCAAGGCAGCTCTATCCACCGTGCCACCTACCTGCCCCTGGAAAGCATTTTAGAGATAATACCCATTCCAAACATCTTATTTTAGATGAGGAAATTGAGTTCAAAGAAGAGAAATCACTTGTCTGAGGTCATACATACAATAAGCGGCTAAGGTAGGACTCAAATTTAAGTTTTCTGACTCCAAATCTGGTGCTCCTTCTACACCATAGGGTCTCTTACTCTGCCTCATAGTATGTTGTGAGAAATGTTCTGTTTTTTTTAAACTTAAAGTGATACATAATTGTGAATTGTTGGTAGATATGTGGATCAGAGTTTCATTGTTAATTAAAAATCTTATTCATGCATGGGATTATTTTAAAGACCTGGCCCAGTTCCTTTCAGGGTTCAGTCTTCAGGGGACTATGATAATTTGCATGGCTGAGAACTCAGTGATTAGACTTAAATAATGAGTACTAAGAAAAAGGGACTGGAAGAGGACTGGAGAAAAACCTGAGAGAGAGTGCAAGAACTTTAGATATCAATACTACCCAGGAATGACAACAAGTAAAAGGTGGGAGGGATATTAGAAAGGTTAGGAATCCAAATTAAAGTAAGCAAGGCAAAAAGCCTAGAGGTCATACGAGTGTATGTAATATACATATGTGTGTGCGTGTGTGCGTGTATGTATGTGTATTTATATCTGTATATATACATACATGTGTATATATACATATATATTTGATTAACATTGGTTTCGTGTATACCCACAGTATATGCCATATAGTATGATTTTGGGGAATTGTCAAGTTATAATGAAGTTTGCTAATTGCTGTTTTTATCTCCTCCTTCCCTTTCTCTATTCTTTCTTCAGAGACTTAGTATGATCCAGATCCTATCTGAAGCATGAGATAAAGCACTTAGAAGCTGGGAAAAAGTGATGGCAGGGGTAAGAATAGGGAAGATCTCTAAAAATTGGGGGAGAACACTAATCTATAGACTTACTTAAGAGCAGATAGTCCCCTTTGAAATCTTCCAGCACCTAGCACATAGAAGGTGCTTAATGAATGTTTATTTAATATGAATGAGATACACATCACACAAGCCATGGTTGTTGTTTGTCCTCCATTCTCAAAGAGGACCAGATATACACATTAAAGGCAACTTTCTCTGAAGCTCATAATTTCGATTCAACTAAGATGAAGACCAGAGGTAAGTAAAAATGTTTATTACCAATTAATAGTAGAAATTTTATTTTCTAGAAAAAGTCTCGTGCGTCACTGGGTCCTTGGCCTTGCCTGCTGCTTTCTCCCACTTCCTGAGGTTCACTGTTTTAGAAGCTGATGTTTTCAAAGACAGGAACAGAGTAACAGCTTGGTTCCAGGCTGCTCCATTGAGTAGGGCAGGAAATAATATTATGTCCGACTGTGACTGGGGTCAAGGGAGTTTTTCAGCTTCTACAACTTTCACAGACACCCTATTGTGAACTAGATACTTCTTTGTTAGTTGGCAATTCCTCTAGGGGTAATTAGGAAACACCAAGTGGCAGACCCAGTTCAGCAAGTTTTAAGGAGTCTCTGGCGGGATTAGGGGGCTGTAACTGAAAGAGATGGAATTTTAAAGTGAATCAATAGCCAACTGCCGAGACACCCATTTAGCCAACGGCATTTATTGAATACCCATCATTTTTAAAGCTCAGTATCAGGCACTTAGCAAAAGCTAAATCCAAAATGCATAAAACTGATTTGTAAGAGATAATAAGTATATATTTATATATATCAGGCTTCATGAAACATTTCCTTTCCCATCAAGCAAATCTTACCACCTAGTTTGTTATATGGTTATATAAATGATTCACTATTCTGACTTGTTTCTGGTTTGGCTTTTAGTATTTATATTATATTGTTCATATTATTGCTAATTTTTATAAAAGTTTCTTATGTTTCTCAGTATATATATGTATATGTATATACACACACACACACACATATACATATACATATGTGTAACTATTGGATATAAATTGGAATTTGTTTTCTGCCCTCATTAATAATCTTGTTTTACTTAAAGAAAATGTGTATTTGCTTTTAGCTGGCAAAAACCTACAGAAGACAATGCCTCCCAATTGTTTATCCATCCAAGTGTGAGGCAAGTAAGCAAGGTATAGTAGAAAAAGCACTGGCCTGGAAATCAAGAGACCTAGGTTTTAATACCTAACTTTGCCACTAACCAGTAGTGTGTTTCTTCTTCTGTACGAATGAGGAAGTTAGAAGGGAGTGCCTTCCCTTTCTGAAAGTTTGTTATTTCTAAAACTTTAACTATAGACTTCAATGACCCATCACCAAATAGACCTGTTACTTCTTCAGCTTCTTCTTACCCACTTTTCTTATCTTTTACCACACGGTGTGGCTACCACTCACTGATCTGTTAATATCAATTCTATTCCAACTCTTAAACCTTCACTCATAGGAATAGACTAATGAGCTCATAATTGCAAAACCAATAATCCAATTGTCCTCATCCTTCTTTGATCTTCCACTAGCATCAGACACTGTTAACCTTGGTTCTGTGACCCATCTCTATCCCAATTCTCCTGCCTATCTTTTGCAATAAATTTTTTCCTATCCATGCATCAAATTAATTCAAGATTCCTTGAAGACAGAACAAAAAAATAATCCTGTGCACTGACCTTCTGATAATAAACATCAAGCAAGGCATAAAACAAGGAGGTTTATGCTTGCCAAAGATATTTGTCACTGTGGAAAAGATCCAGCAGAGATTCTAGGTCCAGGAGGAATTTCCTGGTCAGGTCCTCCAGATGCTCCTGTTTAAGGATGACACAGAACTGATTGGTTCAATATCCACATACTACAGAGTCTCTTGGAAGAGACCTGGAATCACTCAAAGGAAGGAGTCTGGCCTGTGTTTTCATATAGAAGAGACCAAGTAGATGAAGAATACCTCCTGCCTGGATTTTAACATGCATTTGGATGCTTTAAAGTTTGTCTACCTTCCAAAGCTTGTCCATCTGGTATAGGGAGTATATATTGTGGAAGTATATCAAAACCCTCCTTTTTTGTAAAAGTGAAAATATTAAGAAATATTTTCCCTTTCCAGAGTTCTGGGAAAAGACCCTTGGAAAGCTGTGTGATAAGCTGAGGACAAAAAAGCTTTTCTTAGGGAAATGTGTTAAGGGTGGTACCCAGCCTTTTAACTAAGAATAACTCTTGTCTTGTTAATATTGTTGCCTCTCCACCAATCTGAAATGATTGTCACCATGCCCCATTCTTCTCCATTCAGAAAGCACATTGATATCCAACAAAGATAGAAGGTTGCTTTATTTGTGTAGAGATTGAGGAGAGTGGTTCATGAAGAAAGTTTAGTGATTTGTTTATTTAACTATCAAGGAATATTAACTCCAAATTGTATTTTAACATACCTTTTCTTTGTTCAAGATTCTGATAAATGTTACCTTAAATCATCTTTGTTCAGAGTTATGCTGGAAGTCATGGGGAGCTATGCCAACTTGGTATCTCTTTTTTCAAGGTAAAAAAAAGCTTTGGTTAATGTTAAATTTAATAAATTTATTTCTGACAGATGAGCTTAAAACACAAAGTACAGTATTAATATTTTTTTCTTTGACAACATGGACTAGTTGGACCCAGAGATGAACAGGAGGAAGAGGAGAAGATGAGTGGGCTAGATCATCTAGGAAACTGCAAAACTCCTTTACTGACCCCAATGTTTCCATGAAAGCAAAGGTCCATCTTTTTTTTTTCTAAAACAAAGGCATTTACTTGAAATGGCATAATAACAACAGTAGCTTACAAGACATTCTCTCCCAAAACCCAAAGTGCTCTCTCCTACAAATATGCATTCTGTCAGTAGGAAGAACAGGCACACTGGTAGAGAGGTATGTACATAGGGAATATTCACAGTAGAAATAATCCATACTTTCAGCACTGAAGTCTTTTCTCTTCTCCTTGTCTCCTCATGTTGCTTTCACCAGGCCTATTTTTTAATACCAACATTCTACCAGTGTTGCCATATGTCAGTAATTGATGGAATAAAAATACCTCTATAGAACTAATAATGAATATACCACAGAAAGCAATAGAGAATCACATGACACGTGAGCAAACTGACAACTCATAACTAATGAGGAACTCTGTAGAACACCAGTATCCATATGGGAGATCATGGACAGGAGTCCCACAGGATGAACTGGCATGGATGGATTGAGATTGCCTTTTCTGAATTGAATTCTTGAATCAATGAGATTATAGATCCATATGAGCATGTGAGTATGTAAATGATTTCAGAATCCATATATCCAGCTCAAATTTGTCTCTTGAGATGTGGTCCTGACAGTGACTCAAGCTTAGTGTGTACAAAGTAGAACTCATCTCAAACCTATTTTTATGCTCACTACCCTACTGCTGTTGAGGGTACCACTATCTTTCCACTAATACAGACTTGAAATTTCAGACATATCTTTATCTTTTCCTCCTTTATCCAATCAATTACTAAGTCCTCTGGATGCTGTCACCATAATATTGTTTACATCTTGTCCCTCCTCTCCATATATCCTATCACCACAATTCAGACCATTATCAATTTTCATTTAGACTATTTTGGTAGTCTCTTAACTTGTTTCCCTACCATTGGACTCTCTACATTCTACTCTTCTTTACATAGATCACAAAATAATTTTCCTAATGTATAGGTCTAACCATGCTGTTTTAGCTCATAACTTTCAGTGATTCCTAGTGGGGAGACAAAATACAGGCTTACATTTCAGAGATCTCCACCAGTTGGCTCCAAACCACCTTCTCAGCTCTATTTCACAGTATGTCTCTTTATACAATCTATATTCCAGCTAAACTAGAATGATATGTGACCCATGATCTCACACTACATTCTTGTCATCTCCATATATCTGTATAGGTTACCTTCCATGCCTAGAACCCCACCTCCCCCTTTCTGCTTTTTTGGGATTGTTTGGGTATTTTGGGAAAGGACCTTTGATATTATGGATTAGTAGCTAATTGCTGATGTAATGGGTCTCCAATATAATAACATAATAAAGATTTATTGGGCACCTATTATGTCCCCAGGCACTGTGCTAGCTCTGGGTTTACAAATCCCCAAAAGAAAAATAGTCCCTGCCCTTACAGTGCTTACAATCTAATGGGTAAGACAACATATAAAAGGAAGCTGGAAAGTGGGAGTGGGGGCCACCAGCGGATATTCAGTATGGAGGCGTTATATTCTGTAGAGTAGAAACCAAACAGACGGAAAGTGGAGAGTTAGCAAGAAAGTCCAGGTCCCAGCCCCCTATCAAGGAAAACTCTGGGAGGAGCTTAGCACTCCACTTTTTAAACCTCCACTCAGAGAGAAGAGGAGGCTGAGGGAGGTAGTTGGGAGGCTGACTTAGCAGATGGTGGTGAAATTTCAGGTGATTAGCTTATCCTGAGAGGGGTATCGTATTCCGTGGAGTTGAAACCAAGCAGAGCTGCAGATAGAAAGTGGATTAAGTGGATTAAGCTATGAAAGAATTTCCTACAGTTAAGTGGAAGTCTCAAAGTTAGCTTAGTAGGCAGACCAAAGTACGGAAGGCAGGTCGGATGATGACAGCGTTCAGAAAGTTAGCACACTCACCTTAGATTTCAGGGAAGAAGAAGTGAATTGGGAAGAGAAAATCCTAAGCACGAATTACATTTGTAATTCAATAAAATAGCTTTGGTAACATGTAACATTACAAACCGCATGGTATTTATGCTGCTACTGTGTTGTTAAGGTTTAAAGGGGCCATGAAAATGATGTTCAGGGCTCTTTCACTCTGGGGGACTAATGAATTAGTGAAAATACAATATCTTTATTTGCACACTACTCTAGTCCCAAGAGAACCTAGCAACAGAGAGAATGTCATTGGGGAACATTAATTCTACGCATTTACACAAATCCTTCTACTCTGAAAGAGGGAAGGAAATCAAACATTAGTTCCTACCTCTTATCAGTCTAAGAGCAAGCAAAGTCCCACAGTGGATACTGTAGTGTTGATTATATTTATGATGATGATGTTAATTTTTTTTTTTAAAAGGAATGCATCCAGAGAAGAAATGCAGGTGTAATTACATACTGTAGTTTGTGACCTTAATGATAATAAAAACATTAATCACTATAAAATCTGTCTGAAAAAGCAATTATTTTATGAAAAGGGTTAAAAAGATTCTCATATAATGTAGCATTCACTGAAGAACATTTTGTGACCCAGTTTCTGATAAACACCAATACCATATATTTATATAATGCTTTTTGCTTTCAAAAAACTTTGTAACTGCTCTCCTCAGTAATCTTATGAAATAGGTCTTTAGCATAAAATGCAATAGATTTCTGTGAAAATTAAAATATTAGTGACTTAGATTGCATCTACACTGTTAAATTCAGTGAAACAATTTTATTTGGTCACACTTTTTACATTTAACTGGTTATTTTGGTATTATGTATATAACCTGGGGCTCAATCTATTTGTTCATGACATTCCTCATTGGTGGAGACTGAATACTTAATACAGGAAGGGGTGGAGTTGGCGAGAACTTGGGAGAGAAGACATCATTGTCCCTTTAGTTTTCAGCCTGTAGAGAGAAAATACATGGTTCTAGATTCTCTATAGGGAGAGTTCTCCGAAGGGAGAAAAACACTCTGGGAAGAAGCTTGTAGAGGAGCCAGCAACGTGATCATGTTCCAATTCCCAGTTTGTCACACTAGAGATTTTAGGGGAATTTCCCTTTGGGTGAGATGTGGGTTTTTCTCTCTTGTTTGAATTGAGATTTCTCAGTTCAAGTGTGAGAACTTATTCATTCTGTGTGTTGTCTTATAATATCATCTGTATAACTTCTATGATTTCTGTTTGCTATTGGCTTGGATAAATGAGTTTATTTTGCTAATGAATTTGTATGGTCTGTATGTAACTGGCAGTTGGTGGGAAGGGAGTCAAGCCTTGGATATATAACTTGGGGTATTCCTTCCCCATGAAGAGATAGTGATCATGAGAGCAGACTGAATTTAAAAATTAGTTCCCCTAGAATGTACCCTCTCTCTGAGGAAGTATAGTGGCCAGTCTTGTGGTGTCAATCTCCTGCTTCTTCTCCTGGCAGAATCTAAGTTTCTTTTGGAGAAGGATGGGTAAAGAAGACTAGAGATATGTATTCATGCCTCCTTGTGAGCCACTCCTAGACAGACTCACGTAGATACATAACCTACAAGGACAATACACATGCACACACATACCTCATATGTGCTGACATCGCCTTAGAGCAGCCATACTATTCTTTCTTAAATACAAAATAAAATAAAACTACCCCCCTCAAAAAACCTGGAAAACTTGTTTACTATTTTTCTGTCAAGTTCAGAGTTTATCTCATTCTAATAATTCATTCAAGGAGTATTTATACAGTGCCCACACTGTATAAGGCATTTTCCTAGGTGCTTTGAAAGGGACAAAGAAGAAAATGCAATTATATAATTTATAGTGAAAAAGTGGGGGATGAAGGCAGAATAACAGCACCTACTTTGTGATTTATAATGTGCCATTGCCTCGAATTCATAATCTATTAGGGGAGATAACACATATAAGGACATAGGATGTGAGGTAGAATGTAAATGTGAAAGATGAGAAATATAAAGTCTTGTGGGTATTAAGAGGAGGGAGAGATTAGTTCAGGCTATGTACATGAAAAAAACATCAAATACAAGATATCATATGTGATCTGAGCTTTGAAGGATGCTTGGGAATAAGGTAGGTGGAGCTTAGGTAGATGAGGTGAGTATTCTGGACAGTGAGAATAGTGTGAGCAAAGACAGGCTTAAATAGAAAAGTGTGATACATAAAGAGGGAATGAAAAATAGCACAATTTGACTGGAAGTAGTGGGAAGAAAGGTCAAAATGGAAAATTAGGCTAAGGTCGTACAAGTTCTGATATTAACTTGTGTACCTGGGCCAATCACTTAATGGCTCTAGATTTAATTTTTCCTAATCTCTATACTGAGGATGTTGAATGCCAATGACCTTTAAGGCCCATTCCTATGAGTAGTCATATACAAATTTTACTAATTTTTTTTGACAAACCAACATCCCTAGATATAAAATAGGATTACATGAAACTTGACCACTAGATGGAACTCTGACATTTTAAAAAGTATATTTAAAAATTTCATCATCCCCAACTTTACCCACCAAAATAAATATGAAAATGCATCTGTGTTAATATTAATTCTACCACCAGATAACAAGTTATTTTCTTCTCAAGATGAAAGGATTGCTAGTTAGAAATGCAAAATGGAAATACTTTAAGACTTAAAATATTAAAATTCACATTTAATTATACACAGAATAGAAATCCAACAGTGTTTTCATTATCAACGTTATCAATGCCAAATACATAAGCCAAGAAAATAGAGATCTGAGAGACTAGATATTTCATTATGAGAGATAAGAAATGATTGAATTTATATATCCTGATTTTCTAACTGGGATAACATCTATAAATTCAATATGGTTTTAGTGTCACTACATTTTTATTTGGAATTCATCTTTTCTGTGAACTGCAGTTTATTTCAATACACATTTAGGATTACATTACCCCTGGAAAACATTAGCACGGTTTAGCTATAGAAATCCTTGGAAAGCTCTCTTTATAGTGAAATAACAAAATTCTGTGTGGTGAATAAGTATGTTAGATAAATCTCACACAATCTCTGAATGTCTAACATCAGGAGTTGAAATAAAATGACATATGTTCTCAATTGAAAATATGTCTGTGGCAATTCTTTGTGATAAAAATGTATTCTGAGATAATCATGCTTTTTGGAAGATTCAATAAAATGCCTGTAATCCCCAATGGAACTAATATTTATGCAACTCAATTTTGCACAGCTGAGTGATATCAGCTACCAATAAATAGCAGAAATTTCATCATGCCAAGGAATATATTTTTACATTTTTAAACTTTGATCGAATCACAGGAAATTAGGGACTTTTTTTCTTATAATGGCTTCCAAGGCTCTTTGATTTAAACAAACAATCAAAGCATGCCTAACAGCTGAGTGCCTGTATTTAAGGTACCTGTAAGTCTGAGAAGGAAGTCTAAGAGATCTTTCTTTGTTTATCAGACCAAGAGACAGATTGAAAGCATGTACATATGGTTGGAGTCTACTTTGGACCCATTTCCTATTCCTTTTCTCCAAATATTTGTGAGGCTTTGGGCTCTAGACCTGAAAGGAACCTTAATGATGATCTAGTCCAATATCTTTATTTTACAGGTACAGAAACTAAGCCTCAAAGACATGAGGTGACTGCCACATAGCTATACAGCTGACCTTACCATACTAGATCAAAAAAAAAAACCCACAGGATTTAGAATCCCAAAGTGCCACCCCTTCATGTTACAGGTGTCACTGAAGCTCATCTTGGTGAAGTGACTTGCCCAAGCTCATAGAGTAGTCAGTAGGGTCAGAATTTGAACCTGGGTCCTCTGACTTTCCACTATACATACTGTCTTTAAATCGATGATCTTGCTCCCTTAACTTGTGCTACTTTTGATACCAGGTCTTCTCTTTTTCCTTTTTTCAATCCAGAATGAAATGTAAAATTAAACTAATGGACTGGACTGAATACAGTTAGGTTTGTTCACCATTTTTTTTTCTATGTGAACATTGATACAGAGGGGAAAAAAAACCTAGCCAACCATGTAAGAAGAGAGGCAAAGTGAACGGATACAGCAAAAGCAATGTTGGAGTTGGAGTCAGGATTTGGGTTTGAATTCTAGTTCTGCCACCAGTGTGATCCTGGGCAAGTCACTTCCCATCTCAGAGTCTCAGTTTCCTTTTTGACAGAAGATGAGGGTTAGACAAGATGGTTGCTAAGACCCCTTCCAACTACAGATGATATAAACTAGAATGTAGTGCTTCCCTTGATGGAATCTCTTTTGGGGGGGGGGCAGGCAATGGGGGTTAAGTGACTTGACCAGGGTCACACAGGTAGTTAGTGTTATGTGTCTGAGGCCGCATTTGAACTCAGGTCCTCCTGAATCCAGGGCCGGTGCTTTGTCTACCGCGCCACCTAGCTGCCCCTTGATGGAATCTTACAGTCAGTTCAACGTAAACAAAATATCCTAATGATTACCAAATAACATCTTACTTTGGTTTTTTGACAGCATTCTCCAGTTAACTGGAACTAAAGAGGATTTAGAATTGGATTTTTGCCGGTCCTCTGTTGTACTTAACTTAACTGGTCTAAAAGTATCCTGGCAGAATCTCTGATTTAAAAATCATTCAACATTATTCAACAAGACCTCATTAAGTACCTACTATATGCCAATCACTATATAGCATGGGGATTTCAGGCCATCAACATCACTGAAATTTAATCATTAGTGTGATAGTTTCTAATTTTAATGAGTTATAAAATCATTTTTTCTACATGCTAAACAACTTCTAAACAAGTAACAAACCTTCATGAATGTTTCACCAAAATGTTCATTTTTTTTCCAGCCTCTTCATTTTCTAGGAAGTTGAGTTACTGAGCATAAAGACAAATCAAGGATTATAGCAAAAACACACAGTTCTTAAGGATTTAGAGAAATTACATTCTGAGAGACCTCATGGGGTATATTGAAATAAGCATTTTGACAAGAGGCCTTAAATTATAAATCACTCAGACTCAAAGGTCACTCAAAGAAAAGTATGTTTAGAGAATAAAGCAAAGTCCAGAAGGTTAATCACACAACAGATTGGCAAAACCATCAGAAGGGCACAATCGGCTTTTTTGCATTTGGGTCCAGCCTTAGATATTGCTGCAAGGAAGCATAAGTTCCTAGTTTGTCCTTCTTGAAGTCAAGGGATTTTTATTGAAAGAGGATAGTCAATGGGTTGAGTGAAATTTTGTGGCACCACCCAGTCTTCATAAAGAAAAGCCCAAGTTCTTTAAAAAACAAAACAACACAACACAATACTTTTCCATTTGAGAAAACTTAGAGAGTGCAATAGAACTGAAACTTGTCAATCGATGTTTGCAAAATAGAGTATTTTCACAGAATCTTAATAAAAGTCTTAAGATAAATAAGAAGCTTAACAAAAACTTATATTTGGAAGGGATATCAGAGTTCCCCTACTCCAACTCCTACTCAAAGTATAAATCCCACCTAATATATCCCTAATAAGTTGTTATCCATCTTTGCTTAAAGACCTCCAGTGACTGTCTATCCAGGAAACTCATTCCATTTTTGGACAGATCTAATTGTTATGAAGTTTTTCCCTATGTTGAATTTAAATCTTCCCTACAATTCCCATCCACTGATCCTAACGTTGCCCTGTAGGGGCAAGCAGAATGACTGTAAGTAATCCTTCGTTCCTTTTGAAGACAGCCATCATGTTCCTACTAAATGTTCTCTTACTCAGGCTAATCGTACACAATTACTTCAACCAAACCTGATATGGCATCACCTTGAGTCCCTTCACTATCATATTTTCTTTTCTTTAAACATGCTCTAGCTTCTAAATATCCATTCTGAATTATATCAGTCCAGACATAATTTCAGCAAGTACAATGGAGCTAATATCTTCCATGTTATTGATGAAATATGCTTCTATTAATGCTATCATATCACGGATTCATGTTGAACTTACTGCTCACAATAACTTAGGTCTTTTTTTCATATGTACTATTGGCAAATCAATCCTTCCTAATTCTATACTTGAACAGTAGTTTTTTAATCCAAGGAGAAGACATTACATTTATTGCCATTAGATTTCATCTTGTTAGTTCATTATTTTAATTTGTTTGAATATCTTGGGTTTCAATACCCTGCTAATCATTTTCCTATCATTATAGTGGTTCTCTCCATTTTAGAAGATCATTCTTTTTGATAGAGAAGACTGAAGCAAAATTGGAATAGGTAAGGTTTTCCTTCTTTCCTTCCTACCTTCCCTCCTTCCTTCCTTCCTTCTCTCTCCCTATCTCTTTCTCTCTTCCCATCTATCTCAATCATAGTTCTTATTCCTTCCTTGATCTTCTTTCTCCTAAAATAACTTTCAAAAAGACTTAAAAATTCCTTTTAGCAATTATCAAAAGCTCCAACTCATACTGGGCTTTAACCTTTATGACATTAAAAAAAATAATGATCTTTTGTTTTGACACAATTGATACTCCACCCCCTCCCTATACATCCAAATAAAATTCCTATAGAGGATATTCTTTGATAAATCAAGCCAAACTAACTATACAATAGAAATATTGCAGTTGAAATTCTGTAGCACTTTCGCTTTTGTAGTTAAGTAAGTTAAAAGATAGAAGGATGTGTGCTCTAATAATTTATTTCCAATATTCTATACAGTATTTGATCTTATTTCCATACTGGACCTTTCCATTCTTTTGCATATCTTTAGCTAATTTCATTTGCTTACCTGTCTTGTATATGCCTACCTAAAATCCAAGTTTGTTAATGAGCTACCTGAGCAGACACAAACATCTCTTTTGATAGTCTCCTTCCTCATTGGAATCAACTGAAACTTCATTGCTAGAAATTTGTTCTTGAGAACCTTTAATTGCCCCTGAGTTGAATTCCTTTTTGAGTCTAAGGCCATGGGATCTTAACCTCTAAATTCTTTGAAATCTACTCTTCTGAAGACCATTAGACATATTAGACCATGTCTGGCATCACACCCTCTTCACTGCCATCTCTTAAAACACCTAGTTTATTTAATACTCAGATCAAACACAACCTTCTACAGGAGGTCTTTTCTGTATGTTTTGTATATAAAAGACTCATCTTCCTTAGTTCAAATCTGGCCTCAGATACTTATTAGCTGTGTGACCCTGTGCAAGCCATTTAACCCTATTTGCCTCAGTTTCCCCATCTCTAAAATGAGTTGGAGAGCAAAATGGCAAACTACTTCAGTATCTCTGCCAAGAAAACGCCAATTGTGGTCATGAAGAGTTGGACAGGACTGGAATGATGGAACAATAGTTATCTACATATCTATATATCTCCCTCCAAAAGAATATAAGTTCATTAAGAGAAGGGGCTGCTTCATTTTTTTGTCTTCATATCTCTAGTGCCTAGAACAATACTTGGCACATAGGTTCTTGGTAATAATTATTGATTATCTATCATTTAACACCGAGCTTACATGGCCACTTTACAAGGTTTTTATCATTTCCACTTTGTTGATCACTTCATCCTTACTAGTCAAAATTGAGTCCAGAATAGCAAACACATTCATCAGAACCTTCATTACACATACTTCAATGCTACCAAAAAGTTCATCATTTCTCCATCTTGTGCCACAGTCCAGAAGTTCAAATCTCATTCTTTGACCCTGTCTTCTTAACTAGTTCTTTGCTACTCATAACCTCAGTTTTTTCTCATACTGGAGAGGCTATTGAACAAGAGAAGTGATTGTCTGGAAAAATTTTTCACTTTCCTGCCCACATCTTCAAAGTCCCTAGAGATCATTATCAGTTTCCTTTTGAAAGAATCATTTGTTCCCACATGAACTATTAGAAATAGATAGTGGTTTTACTTCTCTTTGAGACAGAGGTGCAAGGAGAATGTCATACTTGGAATGGCTTAAATTTCCCCAAACTAAGGTAATTACAGTATGCTTATTTTTCATTAGTTATCATAGAAGGTTAGGATGAAATAAGAACAAATTTTGTCAGGCGAATACAATCTAACTTAGCTATTTGTGGCCTTTAAGGTGTTTGATTGTTCTCAGGACCCTTTTTTTTCCAGTGATGAATTTAGAATGTCATATAGTCCATCTTCATGAAAGTAGATTCTACATTCTCCTAAACAAATCTAGCGGGTTCCTAATAGCTTACCACTAAGATCCTTTGTCAGATCAAATATGATGGTTTCATAGGATCATAGATTTAGGGCTTGAAATGGACCTCAAAAGCTACTGAATCCAACCCCCTCTTTTTACAGATGAGGAAACTGAGGCTGACAGAGGTTAAGTGTCTTGCCTGGGGCACGTGACTGGGGTCTGAGGCAGTATTCAAACACCTATCTTTCAACCCCAGCCTACTACCTATTCTGCCACCTAGTGGTTACTTTTCTTTTGCCTGTGAATGACAGAGGTAAATGTGGCGGAGAAAGAAGCTAAAGCTAGGTTATTAAAATACTGTTATTCATTATCATAAGGAATCCTAGGGAAGTAGAATAATTTGCTATTACATTTTCACAAATTTCTTTCATATTTGAGGAATGCTTATTTTTTAAAGGAGGCATGATAAAGAATTCATTATGCATTAGTAGACAAGGAAGAACAAAAGAAGTATCACTTTCTTTTGCAGATGGACAATATTTTGCCACATGGTACTCTGAAGTCCAGCTTTACCTCTGATATGTCTAGGATTCTGGACTTGCACAGAGCAGGGGAGAAGTGGAGCAAAGCTGATACCCTTATCCTTATAGATCCATTTACTCTGTATGCATGTTTTGCTTGAAGCTACATAGCTTATCTATAGCAGTGGATGGGTAAGGAATATCTGATTCTAATTTTTGTAGAGAATATACAAGATGAAAGCAAAAGCTCTACTTTTCTCAATACCTTGGAAAGTTTGTTGCTAGCTGCCTCCCTTGCTCAAATTTAAGACTTACATCTCATGGTCTTAATAAAAGAAAAGAAATCAGATGATGAGAAATATCCATAAACATGATAAAACTTCATTTCAGGGAAGAGCATTATCATAAATAATTAAACATCTTTAACTTTAATAAAACTGATGCATTAGAGATAAAGGTAGTAACTAAAATAAAATGTAAATTAAAAACCATTAGAAAGCAAAGTATGAGAACATACCTATTTTAATCTCATCAATGTAGATCTTAGCAAATGTTTGCACATTAGCATATTTTAACATACTCTATAGTGTTGCCCTATTTAAAATAGATTGTATTTCAAGGAATAGAAGTGTGAATGACTTTTAAACCTTTTACATTTTCCTTTCTTTCTTCTCTCATGTTTCATGATTCAATCAACCAGTCAATGAGCATAGTAGGCATTAAAAGGTACTATATGCTTAGTGCTGAGGGCACAAACACAAAAATGAAAGTTGCTGGCCTCAAGAAGCTTACTATGCACATGTAAATTATATATGCAAATTATATACAAAATATATGAAATATATACAAATATATGAAAAAGAAACACTTTTTCTGGGGGAGGGAAGGTTCTGACTGCTGAGGGGATCAGAAAAGGCTTTATATAGAAAATGGCTCTTAATCTGAGTTTGATTATTCTGACTACAGCTATAGTTAAATATGGAAATAAAAAATTTAAATGCAAAGAGCTGACCCTCCTAAGATTTAATTTCTGTTTGCCAGAAAAACTTTTGAGAATGCACTAATGTGCAGAGTTGGTTCTAAGAATAAAGATTCTTACATATTTCTGGGGAACTGTTACAAAACTTTCTCCAGGGAAATTGCATAGAAGCCTCTAAATTTAGTTGATCAGCTTGCAGTTTCAAAAAAACTAATATTATGTCTATGACATACTTGTTGCACTCAAGTAAACTTGAACATGTCAGCTATGATTATTGATGATACATAAATAAAATGAGCAAAGGGAAAAGGGTTATCAAGTTACAGTTTCTGAGATACTTTGACAGATTTAATTAGAATAAAGGTCAGAAATCATTATCCTGTTGCAGAGAAAATTTTAAAACTTTTTGTTAGTTTTAGAAAAGAGGTTGGTTTGATCTCTTAAGAGAGCTAGAAAGAAACACAAGAATAATGTTTGAAAAAAGAATATCAACCTTTATTGAGTTTTACAAATGTTTTCAAAGCAACATTAAACAGTAGAATTTCCTTTGGAGCACAAAAAGTCTGTTTTGTAAATTTTGGGTTCCAAGGATTTTTATAGTGTTTCTCTCTGACTCTGTCTCTCTGTCTCTCTCTGTCTCTCTTGGTTTGAGACGATGGAGGGGGGTGGTACCCATCATGCCTCTATCATAATAAGCCTTAGTCATGGCCCTGAGTTAAAGTCTCACAGGCTGTAAAACAGGTGCCACATACTTTATTTGTAGGGTTGATTTATTCCATATAACAATTATAACAAAGGCAAGTAAAGATTTACATTTAGTAAAACTTACAATGAGAGTTACAGATATTTCAGAGTCATTTTGAACAACATATACGTTTTAACTATATTTCAATACCCATGCTTCCTCCAAAGCATAGGTGACGATCCTAAGTCTGAAGACTTGGGGACGAATATTGGCTCTGCTACTTACTGCTTGTGTGAACTGGGGAAAGTCACTTTACCTCACTAGATTTCAGTTTCTTCATCTATAAAGTGAAGGGATTGGACTAGGTAATCTCAAAGGTCCACACAATCATGGAGTCACTCAGAAGGGAAGGCCATCTAGTTCAATAATTACCTTTTAGCACTAAATCCTGCGTTCCTACTCAGGTTCATTTAAATTTACCTCATCTTCTACCTTTAAGCAAAATATTCAGGTCCTGAGACTTTAATTATGATGTTCCTGAAGCCAATTAAGATACCATTTCTTCCCTGCTGTTTATTAATGAGGACCTCTCCTGGTTTTACATCTGGATTTCAGGTTTTGGTTAATTAATGGCCGCTTTCATAGTAATCGCAATTTAAAGGTTTTTCCCAATAGTTACTCAGCCTGCTCTCTCAGAGGTGGGTAAACATTTTCACTTTAATTTAAGGACAGGAGAATAATTTGATAAATTTGAGAAAATGCAGATATATTTGCATTACACAACAAAGTACTTAGGTAATTTGAAATGTCATATTTAGGACAGGATGCTAGTTTCTAGAGAACAAATAATTAATAATAGATAGAAGCCCTAGAAAATATTGAGAGAAGGATAGGCAGTATGTGTATGCATATACCTACATTACATAGTAAATGCTGACTTAACATTTAATCAACTAAATGGGAATTTTTTCTTTCAAAAGACTAGTTTTAAAACAATTACCCTTTCCATAGGGATGTAATATGCATTATCCTTTTACAATTATGAAAAATTAAGGACTCGATGCAAATTGATGAGATCAGATCTACACAGGTGCTAAGGAGTAAAAATGGTTCTATCTTCACTATGAAAATTAAGAGCAGAAAATCTTGAGGAGAAATTTTTTTTAGAAATTGGTTAGAATAGTCTTCAATATCCCAGATATGGATCATGGACACCTAGGGAAGCCATGAATATATGGTCCCTTGCTCCAGTTTTTCAGTTGCTGTAGAAGACGCGATACCATAATACAAATCACTTCTCTCCCCAATGCCTTGTGGCATACCTGCTGATATTTATAAACAAGTTGTACAGTCTTCTTAGACCTTTGCATCAGATTTTATTCAACATATGGAGTGTGAAGCTATGGCACATCTTCAACAGCATCTTCATCATTTTAAAAAAGAAAATCAAAAAACATGCCTAGAAATATCAAGACATTTTGCTATTTTTCATGGATGTCAAAACCCTAGTTAGTTAAAGGCTTCCTGGACTTGTCAGAGCACACTGCCAAAGATGGATATCCAGAGGCATGGTGAGGCTTCAGACCATGGCTCAGTACAATAGATAGGAACTTTTCTGTAGGGGTAGATATGTAGAGATGCAAGGAACAACAATAAAGATTGCTACATTATATCCATCAGCTTTACAAACATATTACTAGGCATGGACTCAGAGACATAGCAGCACAGTGTAATGTACTTGAAATCCAAAGACCTGCATTTTAAGTGCCAGACATGTTCTTATTGTCTGTATGACTCTAGGAAAGTAAGTTAAGTTCCCTAGACCTCAGGTTCCTCATATGTAAAAATGAAGAGTTTGGGCTAAATTTTACCATCCTAGAAGGAATAGTGACTTCAGAGAAAACCATTAATATTCTGTTTGTTACAGAATTACATGATCAGTTATGAAAGCGTTGATGATGACCTGGACAATTTACCTCCTATTATGAAGTGAAATAGATGAGTAATAAATTTAACTTTATTCTGTACACTTGAACAGTACTTGAAAATGCAACAAAAAGGAACTAGAAAATGACGCCATAAAACAATGATCATTCTACGGCAAACACTTGAATTCTGTTTGGTTAGTGGAAAAAGCATTGGACTCAAAATCTGGAATCTAGTTCTGATCTCTGCCTCCAATTAGCTCTATTACCTTTGGCATATCAAATAATGATCTGAGGTCCCAGTTTTTTTTTATCTGCTAAAAAAAGTTATCAGGAAGGGAGGAGAGATGATTAGAATACTGATATCTAAGGTCTCTTTGGGTCCTAAAACCCTGATGCGAAGTGGTATAAATTTTCTCAAATGTTCTTCAGAGTATTTCAGAAGCTACTGTAATTTGAAGAATTTGTTGCTAATATGAAAATGTATGCTAATATATGAAAATATGCACTGCAGAGTTAGTCCATGATGATAAGATTCAGATTTGAGATTATATACTAGCTTTATTTAGAACACAAAGCTTAGGGCAAAATACCAAGTGAGTCCTATGATAACATTGATAATGGTGATCTAGTGGCCTTGAAACAGGAGTTCTTAACCAGTATGCATATCTTCAAGGGCCTGTATATAGATTCCAGGGTGGTCCATGGCCTTGGATGGGAAACAAAATTTATGTAATGGGAATTTATGTAACGTTATGGGAAAAATAATTTGTTTCCTTTGTAATCCTATGTATTTTATTTGACACATTTTAATTTATTTATTTTATGTATTTAAAATATTATTCTGAGAAGAGGTTCATATCCTTCACCAGACTACCAGGAAAGAAAAAAATATTAAAAACCACTGCTTTAAAGGATCTGATCCAACCCAGACCTTAACAGTAATGCTCGAAGAGCATCCCAACCCCCTAAATGGTTAAACAGCCTCCACTTTCCTTCAATTATTCTTGTACAGTATGGAGTGGTCTCCATTCTACTATGTTATGATGAAACATCTTTTCATTGGTTGTTGAGTTGGAAGTGACTGTGAATACAAAGGGCATGAACTATGAAATCTCTCCCTTTTCCCTGGGAGCTGTCAAGTAAGGAATAAGAAGAAATGCTGTTATTGTAACAGATAAGTTCCTCTTCTCCCTGTTGTCATGTATTTGTGAACACATAGGGCTGCTATTTTTGTCTCTTTTGTATTATTCTTTCTTGCTTTCAGGTTGGTTAGTTGTCATCCTTTGTTCTATAAGAGGACCAAAATGATATCACTATGTTGGAGTCAAGGTATAGTGTGTCTGACTGTGGCTGACCAGACTAATACGAGCTTGGAAGTCTCTACCGTAGTTGGGACTACCACAAATAGTCCACATGAACATTTGGAGTAGAGCTGTCTCTAAATTTATCCATCTCATGTTTCTTTTGAGATACCACAATTCTGCTTCGCTCAAAGAGCACAATGCCTTCTTTGATGCAGGTATGCCATGCTGGGCAGTCCTTTGCCAGTGCCTACCACATGACACAATCGATTCCAAAGTCTCAGAGAGACCTTGAGAATATCCTTGTGTCACTTCTTCTGATCTCCGCATGAATGCTTGCCTTCTCCATAAAATAGTCTTTAAGGCAAATGTATGTCTGGCATTAAAACAATATGGCCAGCCCATCAGACTTGTGCCCTCTGCAATACAGCTTGAATGCCGGGCAGTTTAGCTCAAGAAAAGACCACAGTGTTTGGTAACTTATCATGCCAGGTGATCTTCAGAATCTTCCTAAGAGAATTCAAATGGAAGCGATTTAGTTTCCTAGCATAGCGCTGGTATACTGTTCAGGTTTCACAGGCATATAACAAGGAGATCAGCACAACGACTTCATAGACATTCAGTTTGATAGGCAGTCTAATACCTCTTTCCTCCCACACTTCAGAGACTCTGAAATACTAAGCTAGCTCTGGCAATGCATGCATCAACCTCATCATCTATGTGGATATACCCAGAATGTATACTGCCAAGATAAGCAAACTTATCCACTGCATTTAATATTTCTCCATTTGCTTTAACCAGTGGTTCTATGTATGGATGATGTGGTGCTGGCTGGTAGAAAATCTCTGTTTTGTTGGTGTTCATTGTTAGGCCAAAATTAGCATAATTAGCGAAGAATCGACCCATATTTTCTTGCATCTCAGCCTCAGAAGCTGCAGTGAGTGCACATAGTTTCATGACGGCATACTTGCATGAGTTCTGGATAATGGATGATGCTCTTGTGCTTTCTCAGTCACTAGTGGGGGTGAAGCAAAGCTGTGTGCTTGCTTCCATGCTTTTTTTAGCATGATGTTTTCAGCAATGTTGTCAGACACCTTCAACGAGGATGAAAATGTCAGTAAATTATTTAACTTAAAAAGGCTACAAGCCAAGACTAAAGTGGAGGGAGAGTTGGTGCATGATTTTTTTGTTGATTGTGATTTTTGGTGAATGAGTATTGGAGACACCCTGAGATAAATACAATACCTTGATGTACAATGTGTCCACTGAAGTATATAAATATACTGGTTGAAGTAAAAGGTATGATAGGAAGATGGCTGGGCCTTTGGCTATATGCTGAAGAGCCAGTCGGTCAATAAACAGTTATTAAGCACATACTATATGCCAGACACTGAACTAAGAACTGGGTATACAAATAAAGGCAAAAGGCAGTCCCTGTAGGTTATTACTTATAATTATATCCATGATATAATTTGATGAGCGCCAAAATATCAATTTACTGCAAAACATTTCTCTATCAGCCTATCCTTGATAGCTAAACTTCTGCTACTAATGATTATTATTTTAGGTTTAAGAATTTACCTTTCCAAGGATCCCCGTATAAATACACATATTTATGGGGACATTTGCTGAACTTTTATTGGCTATTTTAAAAATATGCAATTTTATTTTATTTTATTTTCAGGACCACATTATCCCCTTCTTATTCCCATATACCTCCAATGAGAAAGCAAGGAAAACAAAACCCCTTACAAACATGTAAGGTTAGGCAGAACAATTCCTTCATTGGTCATACCCCTCTCCCTCTGTTCTCCCCTCTCCCATCTATGCCTCAATCTTCACTCTGTGAATCATTCTAGCAGCGAAGACATTGTATATTGCAAGCAAGGGGGCAACTTGTCCATATGCTTTGCAATCCCTTACCCCTACCAAGAAGTCAACTTGGTGGAGGGAATATTTAGTAGCAAACATGTTTAGTTTGAGTCCATTTTGCAGAGACTGAGGTGGTAGAAGACAGCGTACTCTCAGTTAGGTAGGTTTTTTTTTTTATACGTGGATTCTTGTTATATCTTCTCAGTAAATATCCTTTTGTAAATGCTAATTGATGTCTGTTAATTAACTGATATTGAGGAAAGATTGACTGGTCAATTGATATTGGGGGTGTTAGCTGGTGACTGATATTGGGGGGAACATACCAGATGGATTTTTATTATCATATTAGAAAAATCCTTCAGCCTCTCAGGGTTAACTCTAGAACCCCAAAGGGTGAAGTAGCTATTTTCACTCTGAATATCTGACTTACTAGTCTGAGAGTAGCTTGGGAAGAGAACCCAAAAGTGTTGCCACACATGTAAAATGAATACAAGGTAGTTTTGGAAGGGAGAATTAGAGGGATCAGGAAAGACATCATATATAAGGTTGGACTTGAGCTGAGTTTTGAAGGAAAGCAGGAATTATGAGAGGTGGAGGTCAGGAGAGAAATCATTTCAGTCAAGGGAGATAGTCAGTATAAAGGCATAGGGATGCAAGATGGAGTGTAATGCATGAGGAATAGTACGTAGGTCAGTATGGTTGTTCTATTACCAAAGGGCAAATTTGCTGATTTTCAAAACCAGAGAAGGGAATGTAGACCGCAAACTGTGTTCCAGTGAACTTGACTTATATTCCTATTAAAATTCTCAAATATGTTATTAAAAGAATAGTTAATGGATGTAGGACAGGACATATATTTTTTTCTGACATGTTACAAGACTGTTAGATTAATGGAATAGTGTAGATATAGATTACTTAGTTTTCAGCATTTTACAGAGTCTTTCATGCTATGCTTGTGAATATGGACAATCTAATCTTATGGACAAGATGGATAAGTATATTATAGATAATAATACAGTTAGGTACATTTGGAACTAGTTTAATGGCTAAACCCAAAGATTAGTCCTTAATGCTTTGATATCAACTTTGAGGGATACCTCAAGTATGGAATACTGGGGATCCGTGCTTGATCTTGTGCAGTTTTTTTTATCAGTGTCTTGGTTAAAAGCATAGACATTATGCTTATGAAATTGGCAGATAACATAAAGCTACAAGGTATATGATATATGACTGCTTTACCAGATCTTGTCAGGCTAGAGTGTTGGGCTGAATTCATGAGGATGAAATTTAGTAGAAGCAAATGTAAAGTTGGGTTTTAAATATTAAAAAAATAAAACCAACTTCACAAATAGAATGTTGGGGATGGGGCTGATCTCTTTTATTTGAAAAATATATGGGGGTCTTAATGGGCAATAAACTCAATATGAGTCAACATAATAATAAGGCAGGAAAAAAACCTAAAAAATAAGATCTTAGGTAGGATGAAAAAAACAATACCCAGGACTAGCATGGTGACTGTCTCATTATAGCCTGACCTTGTCTGACCATATGCAGAGTATCACATTAAGTTCTGGGCATCACATTTTAGGAAGATCACTGATAGGATGCTGTCTAGAGGCAGGTAACCAGGATGGCATTGAAAGTCCATCACATGATTTCATGATATTTAGTTTGAAGAAGAGAAGATTCAGGGGAACATGATAATTATTTCCAAGAATTTGAAGGGCTGTCATAGCTAGTAAATGGCAGGTTCATGACTGGCTTTCTGACACCAAATCTGGTGATTTTTTTCAGGTGATACTTTCTAAGTATGATTGTTTCACTATCATCAATCACTGTTGAGATTATATGACAATATGTTATATTATAATATATTATTAAACAATAAAATGCCAAAGTAGATTTCATTTTGTATCTGTTTTCTTTCCAAGTTCACCTTAAAAAGGTACTGGAATAATTTAGTTTAGCTGGATGTCATGCCAAGCTATCAAAAATTTTATTTTCCTTTTAACTATTTTATAAGCTGATACTACTCCTAATCTGTCATTTTCCATTAATGTTTTTCTTGTAAGGTTAACAGGTGCTATCTTTGTGTTATGTCTCTTCAGCTGACAAGAGATAAATGTTAAAATGGTTGAGTCGACTTTCTTGGCTCTTTTTACATTCCTATTATAATGATAGCTTTGCACTAGTTAACTATATGAAATGGAAATAGAATTTATGTCCTTCCTTTTGTTCATTTCATATGATTTTTAGGAAACAGTTTGTTTGAACAGTTCAACTTGGTGCTCATATAAGGGCATATGTAGTCTTATTTTTTTTATCCTGTTTGTTCATGTTTACTTTGATATTTGCTTTTACCAGCTGAGTATCTGTCTACAGAGGCAAATGATTCTCAAATGGTGTTATATTATCAAGTACACTTAATTTACTATATTTTTCTTTAAGGTTTTGCTTGTAGTTGTTTCCAAGTCATTGTCTTCTTGTGTGTTTGTGTCCTGAGATTCCCTTAGTAACTTTTTATGGTCAAGCTCTTTTTTTTTGTTTGCTCATTTTTCCCGGTCTACTTCTTAACTTTAGACTTTATGTTAATATTGGGCTCTGCACACTTTTAGGGGGATGTCTGGATTGAGCTTTCATTTTTTATGTCCTTCTGCTGCTTTTATAGCTTAGTCTAAGGATCTATAAGTTTTTGGTGCTTTCGAAGCGGTGTGATCTGGGGGAGACATTTGTTCATCGCATTCTGTAAGTTCTTAAACAAGTTTGGATTTATCGCCTTTTGTGTGATTGTGTTTTCAAAGACAGCTGCTGGGTTTTAGCCCACTTGAAGGTTCTTAAGCTTCAGAGCTTCCCCTTAGTTTTGGTCTCCTATCCTGGGTTATTCCATTGCAAACTTAAGTGCAGGGCTAAAGGTTAAAACTGAATCCTTACTCTGCTCTTGGACTCAGAGCCACATGGCTATGTTTCTGGAATGTGTTCTCTATTCCTTACACAAGTAGGGCTTCTCCTTCCTCATGACCACTCCTCTCTGCACTGGACTTGTGATCCAGGATTCGGTAATCGGCAAGAGACAGAGTTCCCAGAGGGCACTTGTTTCTGTTCCCGGTGATAGCACACGGGAGCTCTGGAATCTCTTTCTGCTTCCTACTCTGGTGTTCAGTTCCCTTACTGCTCCTGGATGCTAGACTGTTCCACTGCCAGTACTCCTGCTACTGTCACTCCTGGCCAGTCCCTGCCCCTGTGTCCATAGATCTCTCTATCTTCTTAAGATAGAGAATTCCAGACCTAGGCTGGAAAATGACTAATTGTGACTTTTTCTTGGCTTTCTTTGTCAGAATTTTATTTTTTTGTGGATGAGGTTGTTGAGGAGCTAAAGCAAAAATGCTGTCTTCACTTCACCATTGTGATTCCACCCTTCAACTAGCCTTTACTAAAAACCATACCCAGAGAACTACATAATCATGAAATTCTTCAGCTAAGTGTTTTTTTTTTAACATTTTGCCAGATTTTGTAAGGAATTCACTCTCAACTGATCAGATTATGCAATATTGCTTCTTCCCCTTTCACTCCCTGTCCTCAATCAATCAGCAAACATTTATTAAGCATGTATTAGTTACTAGGAACTGTGCCAGGTATCTGGGATACAAAGAAAAAGATGAAACAGTGCCCAGCCTCAAAGTATGAGGACACTATAGTTTAGGCTAGCTGGACCATCAAAAATCATTTAACTGTCATCCCATAAAGACCTATGGATGTATTCACACAGGAATATACACACATATTTATCTGAAAATTTTTGTATCTTTTGATGTACTTCTGTGAATATTATTTTAGTTATGATTAGTATGATATTCTATTTCCTTTATATTTCCTATTAAGTAAATTCACTACACATGTTAGCCTATGGATAACTTATAAGGAAAAATTTAACAATAAAGTAGCAAAGAACAATATTTTCTCTTTGGAATCCAAATAAACTTGCCTTCTAAGAGTAATATAGCTATTATTATTATAGTGATTTTAAGACACTGATCTGCTAAAAAGTGCCCTCTTCATGCCAGTGCAATTCATACAAAGTAAAATACATACCATTTTTAAGATCAAAGTGAACTAAAAATAGTCCACTCCAAAATGCCTGTTTCTATCATTTAATGAACTTCCGACTGAAAGTCATTGTAGAAGCAATTGAACTTTTCCAGAGAATACCTGTCTCTAGTGGCAGAAAGAGTAATTGACTAATTTATTTTGGAGTTGTTTAAACTACTGAGAACAAGAAAACATGTGGCTCAGTTGCAAAAAGTGTGACAATTATAACCAAAGACTTTCCGATGGAAGAATGGCTTTGTCTGATGGTAAAGTTGTAAAGTGATCAGTATGGATCTGAGGCTGAAATTCTTATTGATCAGAAGGTATATGGAAACTTCTAAGAAATATGAGTTATCCATTTAGTAGTCTTTCAAAAATTTTGATGTTAAGGACTACTGCTCAGATATTGCTGAATGTTAAAAGACCAAGAGGGACAGCTTCTAATGGGTTATGTAGGTGCCTATAGGGGATTTATGGGAAGAGATGGACAAGAACTGCATAGAATGAGAAGGCATGGATGGGTAGTGATCTGTACTGATGGAGGGAATACCTATATGAATGAGGATTAAAGATCTCTAGAGATAATGAAGTGTAATTAACAGCATTTCATATGGAAACCTGAGGGATATCTCCTGCTTCACACATCGAAGGAAATAAGACATTTCAAAAACAAAAGCAGTTGTTTTTCCCCAGAAATACCTCCAAGTATTGCAAATATCAGAAATAACCATATTCATGTACTTTAAAAATATAAAGCATTATTTTTATACCCACAACAAAACATGGACCTGCAGATGTTTTCAAGCAATCTTCTAAAAGCTTCATACGAGTCTTTTGGAGTTCAGGACTGTCCCATTCATCTTCATCTAGGCCCCAGTATAAATCTATGACCTGAAAAGAAATATATCAAGTTGTGTCAATTTATCCTTTGGTTTTGTTCTTTTCTTACAAGAAGAGGTGAAATAAAGCTTTTAGATTTCATGTGAATTTTTCTTCTAATTTTGTCCTTGGAAGGAAAAAAAAAGATGTTTTTTAAAGATTCATTTAAGATATGCATTTTTATGTGAGAAAGAGTCAGATGTGAACGCTTATTTTTTGTCCATTCACACTCTTGATTATACTATTGAAATAAGCACAGAGGAAAATGAATGTTAAATATAGGAGGACTTACAGCTCAAGTTTTCATTATTTTAAAATGATAATAAGATTTCAAGATAATGTTTGAAAGCAGTTAGAAAAAGGTTGTCACATCATTTAAAACAATTAAGTGAGTAAGTATAGTGTCATTGTATACTTTAACTTTAGAGGATAGAATTTTCATAATCATGGGCATTATATAAAAGGAACTCAAATATCTACTTCTTCTTTTATAAAAATTAGTCATCATGCTTTTTATATCAATGGAATGATTTCCTCGTGTCTCCTACACCTGTAAGCAGCTCAGCTTTCATCAATATAGGTTTCCAATGGAAAACAATGAAAGGTACAAATTATCATTTCCATTTGTAAAATGAGGTTAATGGGACTTGCCATCTACCTACTTCAAAGAGAATTGGGGGAGATTAGTGAGTCTCAAGAGTTTTATGAATGTGATGGTTGATAAGTGCTACATGAAATAATATGGTCTTAATCCTCTTTAGTGCTTATGTAAGATAATTTTTTCAACTATATTTTCCCACTCCAATGTCATATTTTTTTCTTTTCTATTTTGTTACCTATGTGGCATGGAATGAAATAAGGAACAAATATTTTGTATATCTCCTCTTGGTGATCAGGTTTATATGCTACCCCTCCATTGGACATGGCTTTTCTTGCTCTATGGTTCTTGATGTCAATATATTGGATTTCTTTTTCCTTGAATCTCTCTGGCCACTCTGAGCTGTATTTCCTACATTGTAATATGGTTGCATACGTCTTATACTCTAGCAGATTTTAAGATCTTTGAGGGTAGAATGCATGTCATGTTTTTGGTCTTTCTACCCCCAAGGCCTAGCATTCCTACTATGTGCCAGGCACTATGCTATGTGATAGGGATACAAAGAAAGGCAAAAGAAGTCCCTGTTCTCAAGGGGTTCACAGTCTAATGGGGAGACAACATGAAAACAATTACGTACATATAAGAAATATACAGGATAAATTGGAGATAATCAACAGAGAAATGAAAGAGAATGTGTAGTCTGCAGTTTTGTGATTTCATCAGTGAAAGGGACCCCCTGGATAGAAACTTGTTCTCTTAATGCAGATCAACAACTATTGTACACCTTGAACTAGAGAGTTACCTGAAGCACTGGGAGGTTAAGTGACTTGCCTACAGCAAATATGTATCACATATCACATATCATACATCACATTGTATCATCAGTTAGTTGGCAGCTAGGTAGCACAGTGGATAGAACAAATTTGATCTTAGACACTTACTAGCTGTGTGATAATGGGCTCAGCAAGACAGTCTTTGCCTGCCTAGGATTCTTCATCTGTAAAAGGGGGATAATAATAGTGCCTACCTCCCAGGGTTATTGTGAGGATCAAATGAGATAATATTTGTAAAGCACTTTGAAAACATTAAAGCACAGTATAAATGCCAGACAGCTATTATGGATCAGAGGCAGGGGTTGGATCTAGGTTTCCCTTATTCCAAAGTCAGTTTTCTCTCCATTATAGCATGCTGACTTCCTTCCATGAACATAGCAGGTAGGCAATAAATATTCTGTTGAATTCAATCTTTTCTCATCTATACTGTATAGAAAGGGAGTTTCAGATGAAGCAGATTGGTTACTCTTGTAGGCTTCCTTATGAGTACTTTAAGTAAGGTTGTTTTTTTTTTTTAAATCTCAGTGTCTTTGAAAAGTGTCAATTTTATATACACAGTTCTAGACCTTCATAACATTTAGTATTTTATGGCACAGTACTGAAGAAAAGAGCTCTAAAAGAAAAAGTGCTAAGGTTACTAAAAGAAGGAGGAAATAAGATAAAATTTCCTTTGGGAATATTTCTTAAGATCATCTAATTTCCTTCTATCTTTACTTTCTTTCTTCAATGATTTATCAATATTTATCTAAATCAATAAACATATTTATCGATTAATAGCTAAGTGCCAAATATTATGCTGGGCCCTGTGACGATACAAAAGTAGCACATTACATGGACCATGCCCTCAATGAGCATGCAATCTCATTGGGCTGCAGCAATAAATTATGTCAAACTCCTGGTAGGGAATTAAAGATCATCTAATTCAATTCTGTCATTTTGCAGATAAGAAAACTGAGGTCAAAGAGAAGAAACTTCCCAAAGTCACACATCGAGTTGCTGGCAGAACAAGTATTGGAACCCAGATCTCCATGCTTCAATTTCAGTGTTTTATCTCTAACACTGCAATTTCTCTAATTAGATGTGGTTGTTCCCTCCTTTTAAATCCCATGTCTCTGTACTTCTCTTATAGCATTTATTATACATTGCCTTTCTATTATAGCTATTTGAATACATTTTATCTCCCCCCGTATGTCATAATCTCCTATCCTTGTTTTCTTACGAAAAATTGTAGAATGACTTGAATACATGTAGCAAGATTGTAAATTTACTACATTGGAGCATTCAAAAATATCTAGTGTTATATGTGGTGCCTACCTTTCTGACCCTTTCTGAAGATTTAGTAACCATAACCCAAGTCCATGCATTCATGTTTTTACTACTGAATCAGACTTTTCTCTAGCACATGTCCCACTTTCCACTGGTCTCTGTATGTGAAAAATGAGAAAATATTAAGGTATAAAAATGGAACTGAGATTTTCAAATAGCAGATAAGTATATGATGTACAAACTATTTGATGCAAGTTATATGGTAAAATGTCTGCATGATCAATAATTGGCAAAATGTGTTTTTAGTCTAAATTGCTTACCAAGACAAGATTTATTAAGTACTTTAAAAAATTAAGTTTAGCTTTTAGCTTAATGGCTGTCCAATGCAAGAGCTAGAATCTAATTTGCCTCTTATTCAAATCCTAAGTTGTTGACACCATGTTTTATGTGCCCATACTTATTCCATCATTAAGTATAAAAGCCCATAAAAAGTTATTTGATTTGTATCCTTTTTACTTAAAGCCACTTGACTTGTATGAAAAAGAACTATAGTCTCTGGGCAACAGATATATCATGATCATTATGTTGCTGAACTAGTCTGAAAAAGCTAAAACTATTCATTTATGTGCCAAGATTTGAAAACAGGAAAGTAAACATTCATTATGTGCAAAAATAATTAATTCAGTTAAAATGAATAATTATCCTACACAATCTTTTCCTTTCAAAAGAATTTCAGTGAATTAAAATAAGTATTTTCCCAACTAAGTTTCTCTCCTTCCTCTTTTCCTTGCTTCCTTTCCTCTCTATTAATTGTCCTGTCTCTTAAAATACTTCCAAAAATGGTGACTGATTATTTTTTTACATTGAAGACATATTCAAGTTGGCAATGTCTCACAAAGTAATCATAATGGAAATCTATACACTTATTCCAAAAATTTTCCCATTGCGCAAAATATTTTTGGAAACCACTTTCTGAATATTTTTCAGAACCAGCATTTGAAAACTGCTGTTTACTATAGTAGTGGTTGTAGGTGGGCCTTCAGAACCACAGAAGTTATCCATCATTCTAGAAGCAAGCTATTCTGAAACTATTTTTTTGATGCCAAGTAGTTTGACCTATTAAGGACCAGTATACAAACTTCTCTATTCTCTCCAACTTTATGCCTATATGAAGATCAATGGCAGCACAAGAGAATCCCATTCTCTGGAAAACACAATAGACAAGGAATGTTTCTTTTAAAAGAGAGCTCAGGACCCAAGAACTGGCCACTCCCTTTCCCTATACTGGAAGGAAAAAAAAACTGGCTACTAGATGTGTGAAGGTCTAGGTTCATTGAGAAGGCAGTTTTCAATTACATGGCAAATACTAAGAGCCACTAGTCTTCGGGGAAAGTTCCAGCTAACCTATGGAATTGCCAGGCCAAGATAACTATGGGCTCCCTAAATGCAGCTACCAGGGCCAGTTCCTGGATAAGTATAGTTGCTACCTCTCTGGGTGTAATTAGGGAAATGGAAAGTAGGGGAAACCTTGACTTGCAGGGGAATTGTTGATAGAATCCTAGAAGGATGTAGTCCTACCAAGCTCCAGTGACATGCCTGCTTTGACACATTCAGAACCACAGACAGATCCTATTTGGTAGTGTGGTTTTTGAGCTACCTAGGGGAAAGAGTGCAGAACCTTATGTAGTCAAAGTTCATGTTTATGTTCTTCAGCTTGCTCATCCACCTTAATCACAAAACTTTACTCTGAATGATATTTCTATCTCCAAAACTGAAATCTAATCTCAAAGGATGAATTTCATTAAACCACGATGATTTGGTGCATGAAATATTTATGCCACTTGCCTTCAAATTGGCTCTCAGAGATACACAAAAATCCTTATTCACCTTATTGATTCTCTAGCATGCTCCTTACCATAGTTGACACAAGACTTCTCTTTGAGTCTCAGGCTTCCAACTCAATATCTTACCTCTCACTCTTGGCAGATGAACCTCTTTACTTCTTTACTGAGAAGATGGAGGTCATCTGATGTCAAATCCTTCAAGTTCTTTTCCCTACTCCTCTAAACTGCTCATATCTATTGCATATCCTCTGTTATTCCCCTTCCACCTCAAAGTAATTCTTATAATTATCAAGGCTAACCTATGCCGGCAATCCATACTCCTCCCTCCCCTCTCTCTACTGGCTTTTTCTCATCATCTCACAAACCCGTTCAGTTCTTCCCTCTCCTAAAAACAAGGTGACAACAATAAAACAAAGTAATCACCTTCTTCTGACCTTGCTACCACTTAAACTATCATCCCCTTTCTCTCCTCTTCACTTTCAAAATTCTAGGTGGAGTGTTATGTAATCTTTGCCTCTCCTTTCTCATCATTCACTCACTTAGCAACCATTGCAATCTGGCTTTCTTAAGACTGTTTGATTTTTATTTGTCTTAATTCTTTTTTAAAAAAGTTTTTCTCCCTAGCAGACCTATCTTTTTAGGTTATGCCCATTATCTATTGGTAACTCCCAAGTGGTTATCCTGGGCCCTCTTCTCTTTTTCTTTTTAAAATATTAATTAATTGATTTTTAGTTTTCACCATTCACTTCCATAAGATTTTGAATTCTAAATTTTCTCCCCTTCCCTCCCCTCCCCCACTCCAAGATGCCACACAATCTGCTCTAGGCTTGACATATACATTCATATTAAACATATTTTCACATTAGTAATGTTGTAAAGAAGAATTAGAACCAATGGGAGGAACCAGGAGAAAGAAGAAACCAAAAAAAGAGAGAGCAAATAGTATGCTTCAATATGCATTCAGACTCCATAGTTATTTTTCTGGATGTGGGTAGCATTTTCCATCATGAGCCTTTTGGAGTTGTCTTAAGATCCTTGCACTGCTAAGACCCTCTTCTCTTTTTCCTCCATACTATCTAACTTGGTGCTCTAGTCAGCTTCCATGGATTCAATTAACCTTTCTCCTGAGCTGGAGTCCTGGATCACCAACTGACTTTTGGACATATTGGATTGGATGTCCCAAAGGCATCTCAGACTAAAAATATCCAAAACATAACTCATTATTTCCCCCCCAAATTGTCTTCTCTTTTTGATTTTCCTATTACTGTTAATAACATCATCATCCTTCCAGTCACCCAGGTTTAGAACCTTGGTGTTGTCTTTGACTCCTCACTTACACTTTGTATGAAGAAAGATGTCAAATTGCATTTTAGATATATTTAAAGTTTCTACAGAGGTAGTATATTGAAGTAGAGAGCTAGCTTCAGAATCAGGAAGACCTGGGTTCAAGCCTCACCTCTGACACTCCTGACCCATGATCCAAGTTACTGACCCTCTCTAAACTTCAAGTTGCAGAAGAGTTTCTTGTCTCCACTGGTAGAAGGATTTTTATTACCAGAAGTTGCATATACTAATGAAATCACAGGGATGGAACAACAAAAGAAAATTCTAAGTGAAGCGGACAGAGAAAACTAGAAATGCTAATTTGAACTCGTTAATCGGTCATATACAGTTAACTGGGAAACTAAGAGAGTTAAGTGAGTTTCTTGAATGAATAAATGAAAAGGGAGAAGAGCAGAGAAAACAAGGCAAGGGACTCATTAGGGTTAGAAAGTATGAAGAAGCATGAATTGCCAATAAAATATGTAATTAGAAAGTGGTTAATAAATGTTTGTTGAATTAAACTGATTTAGATGGAATAACAACATTTAAAGCCCATAACAATCTGGCTCTCTCCTACCTTTCTAGACTTATTTCATGTTACTTGCCAGTACCCACATTCTAGCCAAAACTAATCTATTCTTGCTCCTTTACATTGACCTTCCACCTCTTGCCTCTGCTTTTTCCTGGTCTGAATAGAATATATATATATATTGTTTTGGTTAGGCAATGGGGTTAAGTGACTTGCCCAGGGTCACACAGCTAGTAAGTGTTATGTGTCTGAGGACAGATTTGAACTCAGGTCTTCCTGAATCCAGGGCCGGTGCTCTATCCACTGCGCCACCTAGCTGCCCCTGAATAGAATATTTGGAATGTATTCTCTCTTCATCTCCACCTCATAGAAGCTCAAGGATCATTTTTTTTTTCAAGGCTCAGTATAGCTACAACTTTCTATGTGAAACATTTCTTGATCACCCTTGTTGAAAATGTCCTCTCCTACCTAACATTAATTTGCTTTGACTTATCTGTATACAGTTTGTTTGGCCTTCTCTCAAGCAGAATATAACTCCTTGAGGGCAGGAACTGAGGTTCATTTTTGTCTTGTTTGTCCAACACCTAATGGTATTTGTTTAGGAGGTTAGTAAATGTTTGTTGGATTGAACAGCAAACAAAGAAAAACTCCAACTATTTGACCTTAGGCAAATCAAATTCTCTTGGCCATATTTGAATGATGCAGAGGTTGAACTAGATCTGAGAAGAATGAATTGACACACCCGGTCCACATCACTTTTCCAGTATACTGATGATGCTTTAGCAGCATGTAAGTATCCTTGATGCCTCTCACTCATATAACTCTTGAGAGGAAAGTAGCTACCTGTCCTCACCTGGGAATTTAACGCTTACCCAACAGAATGAATGAATTCCATATTTGTCACAAAGATGTTATACTGTACTTTGTGGAAGATGAACTACATTATGTTATAGAGAAGAACATGGAAAAGTTACAGAAGAGGAAAAATGACATGACAGGCATGGCAGAGCAAGAACCCTCTCATCATGTATATCTCTTTTTTGCCTCATTCTGCCATTAATTTTTTAAAAAAATGATAAACTTTAAAACCATTAACAAAATACTCAAATAAATGTACACAATAAAGAGGAAAATTTTGTATAAAATTCCTAGTATTTAATTAACAAGTAAAATCAACCCCATCCCCTCTCCCCCAACAAATGAAAAACAATAAACATACTTGCTCTATTTACCTTTCTAAATCCAACTGAAGTCCTGCTAAAATTTTTCCCCTTTGGCTTCTCTTCCCTTCCTCTCCTTCTCCTTATTTCTTTCTTCTACTTCCTCTCCTTCCTTCCCTCCTTCCTTCCATCTTCCTTCCTTCCTTCTTTCCTTCCTTCCTTTTTTCCTTCCTTCTTTCCTTCCTACTTCTTTCCTCCCACCCTTCTTCCTTCCTCTTTCTTATTCTTTTCTATATAGTTGTAGTCACTGTGTATATGAGTTTGATTCTATTGGTATCACTTTGCATCAGTACAAATAGCTCTTTCCACATTTCCTTGTATCTTCATGTTTATTTTTTATGGTGCCAAAATATTTTATTACATTAACATGTAATTTATTTAACCATGTTGCAGTCATTGGGCTTATAAGTTGTTTCTATTTTTTATTATCACAAGTAAAGCAACTGTGAATATTTTTGCACACTTAAATTGTTTGATTGAAAGATAGAATCAATTTTATGACTTATTTTATACTGTATTTCTTATAAAAAATTTGTATCAGTATATGTTTCCATTAATAATGTAATGAGTGTCTGTGTCCCCATAATCCTACCAACATTGTTACATTCACCAATAATAGTTATATTTTATGGAATAGGTAGAATTAGTAGAGTAGCAAGCAGGAGAGAGAACATAGAGGAGTAATGACTTTAATATTAACATCATTGACATTTTGATTGCTATCAATTATCAAGTCATTTCCATCACTCTTCTAGCAGGCCAAAAGGTAACCAATTAGGTAATGAATTGACAGTGTTTTACTATCATGATAGTTACCCTTCTCTACAAATGTAAGGTTATTATCATTATCATTATTATTATCATCATCATCATCATAGAGAGGTAGCATGTAATGGTGGTAAGAGGGCCAGTCTTGAAGTCAGGAAGACTGCTTGTCAAGATCAGCTTCTCATGAATACTGGCTCTGTAAGTACTCTGTAAGTAAGTTATTTAACCACTCAGTGCCCTAGGTAACTATCTAAGACTGAGTTATTTATAGATTGCCATTTCGCTTTGGTGAAGTTAGTATATGCACCATGAGCTTTTACTAATGAAATAGCAAATCTGGACCGGAAAGAAAAATGACAATCACAATTATCCTCAAAATATATAAAGATTAATCAGAGGAAAAAACACATTGCTGCTGTGGAGTAGGAGTCAGGCTAAAGAGCTTTGACAGATAATTAAAAGTCCAAATTCCAATCATTATATCTACATACCTTTAGTAATGCAGGGTAATTGAAGGGGTAAGGATGTTCATGGGTCCTTTAATACCTCATGAAAAATTTGTTAAAATTCATTCCCTTGTGATACCAGTTGTAATTGTATTTGGCCGTGAGTTAAACCACTCTGATAATATAGGATATTCTCACTAGTCAAAGTTTTTGGCTTACATGCATACAATTTTAAAATCATCTATTCATGACTCAATGCTCGTTATTCATTTATCCTTTTAGCTTAGGCTAAATAACACTGTCACCATTTAGATCAGAGACTGCCACACTTGTTTTAAGAAGTTCTATGGACATGCTATTCCATGTGTTCTACAGAGTACATTGTTCTATGCAATAGCAGATTCCTAAGAAAAAAAGCTCATATATTCACAAATGACTCCTACCTTACCTATACTTATCTTTCCTATCTCTTACCTATGCTAACATCTTTTTATTCAATACTTTGGCATTTGATTATGCCTTAATACTTCATGGCTTTGTGATTTTTGTCTCTCATAACCAATACAAATGCAACCCTCTGGTCACATATTTACTAGATGGGCTTTCAAGAGCTGTGGTGACCACAAAATTTGTCAGCATGAGGCCAACTTGGTGATGAATCTCTCCAAACTTAGTAGGATTTATCCTTAGATAACACACATAAAACTCCTTGCCAATCCTATAAATTTGGCCTTCCTAGCTTGGTAGGACCTGCTAGAGTTTGTCTTTTGCTGACATAGCCATTAAGAACTCTAAGTTACGTCTAAATCACAATAAAACATTTGAACAGGACTTTAGTGTACAATTATATACTTGATAATATCTTGTCATGTATTGGTTTCTAATAGTTTTATATTTATAGATTAATTTATTTACTCATTCATTCATCAAAAAATTACCAAGCTATTAATGTAGGCAAAGCGCTGTTAAGTGCCTAGGAGAAATACAAAAATAAATGAGACACATTTCCTCCCCTCATTTATATAAGTTTTGTTTCTATAAACTATTTGAGCATAGTAACAATCTTATATTTGTATATTCCTTAAGAAGGCCCAGCACAAGCAGGTATTCAAATGTATGAGAAATGAAAAAAAATATAATTGAAAAGAGTTTTTTTTCCCTGAAAGCTGCATATACCCTTTGCCATTTAATCATTTAGGTTCTCTTTTATATGGTCTATTCTTTATGCAATTTCTGTGCTACAGACTATAATATTAATTGTAATTTATATAATCATTTTTAAGAGAGACCTGCTTTCATACTAATTTCTTGGTTTAAGGGCATATATGACAGAAATTTTACTACACAGCACCCAAACACAGATATATAAAATGTCTAAGGGTCAAATTAACTATCTAGTTTCATAATTCAAGCCTAGACATTCTAATTTTCCTTCTAGCTACTATTAATCAATATTCCCAATAAAGTCTGTAGAAACTTTATTGTGATTCAAGGACAAAACTATCCTAACATATTGCAAGAGAACACTAAATCAGAGATATGATTAATATACTGAGATACATTTCTCCACATATGGTAATTGAGTCCCATAGGAGAATCCAATACTTTGAAAAATCTGCCAGGTCTGATATTTTCCAACAACTGAAGCTTTGTTATTTGTAAAGTCATATTTTTTTCTTGAAGCCTACAATATTGAACATATAATGAATTTAATTCAGGTTTATGATTTATAGTGATTTATGACTAATCATTCAACAGCTGTCTTGATGACCCAGTATCATGACATTTTGCATACCAGTTTTGGCATTTTATACTATTATTTTATCGGTCACATTACAAATTATCATGAGGGATCCCTAAGGTAAGTTGTTTACCTGAGTGTAAACAAATAAAAGATGAAAATTTCTTCTGCAAACAGTGGTACTTGTTCTTCCCCCACACTATGTATCTTCGTTACATATTCAATTTTTGACAAAGTAAGCATGAATCTGAGATAGCACTGAAAAGGTGAGATCTACTCCGTAAATCAGGGAGAAAAATTTTGACCTAACAATTCTGTCTGTTGCAAAAGTGATTTACTTTATAAATTGAAGGTAATATTTTATGAGCCTTCAAACAGCCCAATGTTTACAAGAAAATATTTTTTATTAAAGGGCCTTCAAAATGAATGGTGTATACAAATGCTAATGTATGCATGAGTTGTATCACTGGCATTCATAAATCATCTTTGGTAGATCCTGATTTTGGCCTTTTCTTATACAAATAACTAAAACTTCTCAAATAGTTTAGTGCACCACCCCCTATCTATGCAGGGGTAGGGTTGGGGGGGAGGTGGGATAGGGTTTGGGAAGGTCCATTGAAAGATAGCCATGGGACACTGAGCTGCTACATGGACGGAGATACAAATCCTGATCAGCCCAGAGACCACTTTTGAGCAATTTAAGTGTAGAAGAACTTCAAAGAGATAATCAAATTTGGAAAGAAATGGGTAAGAGAAAGGAAGTGAATTTCTGAATGGTTAGTAGGCATCGATGGGCCCCTACCACATCTTTTGATTTCCAGTGTTTCTAGCCCCAGAGACTGCAAGGGGACTTCTTAGTAAGATTGTTCTCTACTTGGTTGAGCTGACCTCTCATCTTACTCTCAAGTCTAAAAGCCTATTTACTCTTGTTTATTCTGTCATCTATTCTAACATATATCTTCGGTTTCATAGATTGCTTGTATCAGTAATTTTGTTTGCTCTCTATGATTGTTTTGTGTGTACCAAGCATTTAGAAGAAGCTAAGCTTGCCAAGAGTTAGTTGACTCTTACCTTCCCCTTTGGATTGACCAAGGAAAGTGGCTTTTAACCTGAACTATTAAAAGAGCATCATACCCCTTTTGGAAATAGCATGTAAGAGGGGGTTCCCAACCACAGCCCTCCACCCTCCACCTACTCTCCACTAAGATGGAAATTGTAATCTCCTTTTGAGATGTGAAGTGGGACATCTCAGATCTCATATCTATCTAAACAGATCCCTTCAATACAGGCTGCCCAAGGTCTTTGTGGCTCTGGTTAAACTCTTATATTAGGAATCTAGATGAAAAAGAAAGAGCATTCCATAAAAGGAATGAAAATGAAAGTGCAATATGGTGAATATGGGACTAGGCTAGAAAGCTACTTATTGTAAGTGGTCTTCAACTGTAGGTGCAAGACATTTCTGGAGATAGCAGAGCAATTATTTTATACATGACTTTTTTTTTCTCCTGAAACTGCTCTCTCCAAGGGCAACTAGGTAGTTCAGTAGATAGAACACTGGGTTTGAAATCAGGAAGACTCATCTTTGTGAGTTTAAATTTAGCCTAGACATTTACTAGCTGTCTGACCCTGGGCAAGTCACTTAACCCTGTTTGCCTCAGTTCCTCATCTGTAAAATGATTTAGAGAAGGAAATGACAAAATATTCTAGCGTCTTTGCCAAGAAAACCTCAGATGGGATCATGAAGAGTTGGACATGACTGAAACTAATGAATAACAAGAAGCTCTCTCCAAAGTTACCAATGATCTCTTAATTGCCCCACACATTGAGAAGGCAAGCAATATGATTATTAATTTGATATTAATTATACATGTAAAACCATGCAGAACGTATTTTCATATTAGCCATGTTGCACAAAAGCAAGAAAAATAAAGAAAATGGAAAAATTATACTTCAATTTGCACTCAGAAGTCATAAGCTCTCTCTCTGAAATGGATAGCATTTTTCACCATGAGTCTTTCAGAACTGTTTTGTATCACTGTATTGCTGAGAATAGCTAAGTGTTTCACAGTTGATTCATCATTATAATATTGCCGTTATGGTGTATAATGTTCTCCTGATTCAGATCACTTTACTATGCATCAGTTCAGATAAGTCTTCCCAGATTTTTCTGAAACCATCATTCTTATCATTTGTTATAACAAAATAATATTCTACCACAATCACATATTACAGTTTGTTCAACCATTTACCAATTGATGGGCATCCCCTCACATCCAATCTTTTGCTACCACAAAAAGAGCTGCCATAGATATTTTTGTACACATAGGTCCTTTTCTTTTTTATTTGATATATTTGGGATACAGATCTAGCAATGATATTACTGGATCAAAGAGTATGCACAGTTTTATAGCCTTTTGGGCGTAGTTCTGAATGGTTGGACAAGTTCACAACTCCACCAGCAGTGAATTAGTGTCCCTATTTTTACACTTTGTCTCCAGTATTTCTCATTTTATTATTTCTCTCAAGTTAGCTAACCTGATAGGATGAAGCCACATCTCAGAGGTGTTTAATGTGCATTTTTCTAATCAAAAGTGATTTGGAGTATTTTTTTCAAATAACTATAGATAGCTTTGATTTTTTTCTTCTGTAAACTTATTGTCCATATTCTTTGACCATTTTTCAATTGGGGAATTGCTCTTACTTTTATAAATTTGACCTAGTTCCCTATATATTTGAGAAATGAGGCCTTCACCAGAAAAAAAACTTACTGCTTTCTTTCTAATTCTGGCTTCATTGGTTTTGTGCAAAACCTTTTAAATTTCATGTAATAAAAGTTATCCATTTTACTTCTCATTATTCTCTCTATCTCGTTTGGTCAAAAAATATTCCCTTATCCATAGATCTGATAGGTAAACTTTTTTTATGCTCCCCTAATTTGCTTATGATATCATCCTTTATGTCTAAATCACTTACTTACCCATTTTGACCTTATCTTTTCCTAGCAATTTTGTCAAATAGTGAATTCTTGCCCCCAAAGCTTAGATCTTTGGGTTTATCAAAAACTAGATTACTATTGTAATTTATTAGTGTATTATTTACCTAATCTAGTCCACCACTGTATTTCTTAGCCCATATCAGGTTGTTTTCATGATTACTGCTTCGTAATATAATTTGAAAACTGGTCCTGCTAGGCTGCTTTCCTTCTGATTTTTTTCATTGATTCCCTTGATATTTTTGATCTTTTGTTCTTCCAGATGAATTTTGTTATTAGCTTTTCTAGACCTAAAAAATAATTATTGGATAGTTTGATTGGTATGGCACTGAATAAGTAAATTAACTTAGGTAGAATTGTCATTTTTATTATATTGGTTCAGCCTACTCATGAATAATTAATACTTTTCCAGTTGTTTAGATTTGTCTTTATTTGTGTGAAAAGTGTTTTGTAATTATATTCATACAGTTCCTGGGTTTGTCTTGGCAGGTAGACTCCTGAGTATTTTATATTGTCTGCAGTTATTTTAAATGGTGTTTCTCTTTCTTTTTCTTCCTTCTGGGTTTTGTTTGTGAGATATAAAAATATTGATAATTTATATGGATTTATTTTATATCCTGCAACTTTGCTGAAGTTATTAATTGTTTCAACTGGTTTTTTTTAGTTGACTCTTTATAAGTATACCATTACATCATCTGCAAAAAGTGAGTTTTGTTTCCCTGTTGCCTATTTTAATTCCTTCAATTTCTTTTTCTTCTCTTATTGCTATAGCTATCATTTCTAGTAAATATTGAATAATAGTAGTGATAATGAACATACTTGCTTCACCCCTGATCTTATTGGGAAGGCTTCTGATTTATCCCCATTACAGATAATGCTTGATTTTGGTTTTAGATATATGCTACTTATCATTTTAAGAAAAACTCCATATATCTCTATGTTTCCTAGTGTTTTTCTTAGAAATCAGTGTTGTGTTTTGTCAAAAGTTTTTTTCTTCCTCTATTGAGTTAATCATATGATTTTTATTGTTTTTGTTATTGATATGGTCAATTATGCTGATAATTCTCCTAATACTGAACCAGCCCTGCATTTCTGGTATAAATCCCACCTGGTCATAGTATGTGTTCTTTGTGATCTTTGCTGTAATCTCCTTGCTAATATTTAAAAAAAAAATTTGCATTAATATTCATTAGGGAAATTGGCCTATGATTCTTAGACCTATTTATGTAACCCTAACCTCTCTCTTAACCTTCAGCCTCCCACCTCCAACAGTCTATTAGACATCTTAAATTGAATTCCCCTTAGACAACTTAAACTCAATGTATCCACAACTCCATTCGTTCTTTCCCAAAACCCTCTTCTGTTCTAAACTTCCCTATGTGCGGGTGGTATCTTAATGTCAAGAAAACCATCATTTTTTCTAGTTGCCAGGATCAAATGTAGGTGTCATTTTGGATTCCTTACTCTCCCTCAACCCCCATCCAATCTCAACCCCCAAGCCAATCCAAGGCTTGTCCATTCTACCTTTGGAACATCTCTTATATATGTCCTCTTTTCTCAACCTTGGTCTAGGTCTTTATCAACTCATATCTAGATTATTGGTTGGTCTCACTGGCACAAGTCTCTTCCCATTTAAGTTCATCCTCTACTTAGCTGCCATAATGATCTTCCTAAAGTGCATATTTGACCATGTCATCTTCTTACTGAAGAAACTCTAGTGATTCCTTGTTACCTTTAAGATAAAATAAAAAGTCTTCTATTTGGCTTTTAAAGCCCTTTACAATCTTTTCCTTTGCTACCTTTCCCTCTCCCTGCCCCAGAGGCAAGAGAGGTGGCAAAGCAGATAGTTACTAGCTGTGTAATTCTGGGAAAGTCATTTAAACTCAATCTGCCTCAGATTCCTCAACTATAAAATGGGGACAATAATAGCATAATCCTTTCAGGGTTGTTGCAAGAATCAAATGAGATAATATTTGTAAAGTATTTTTATTCTTACTTCCTCTATGTACTCTATAATACAATGACACTGGCTTCTTTGCTCTTCCTCACATGAAACACACCATTTCCTTATTCCATGGCTTTTCACTGTCACCCATTCCTGAAATGCTCTACCTCCTCACTTCTCCAGCTCCCTCAAATTTCTGCCGAAACCCCACCTTCTATAAGAGGCCACTCCTCACCCAACTCAAAGCTAGTGCCTTCCTTTTGAGAGGACTTCCGATTTACCCTATATATAACTTTTATATACACAGTTGTTGACATGCTGTCTCTACCATTAGAATGTGAATTTTGAAGGTAGGAACTGTTTCTTCCTTTCTTTGCCTGGTACAAAGTAAGGGCTTAATAAATGCTTGGTGATGACTAGACAGAATTATTGCTATTGTTTGCTAGCACACACCAAGGCAATTTGTGGAAATGGCTGAATGAGTGGATTAAGATGGTGAGAAGTGAAGTACAGGCTTTTATTAAGCAGAACAGAATGAGCATAATGACACTATACGTAGCTTCAGATATGCAAAATGGCAAAATGGAGCCCATTTGTATTTTAAGGAATTAATTTTTTTCTCATAAAGATTTTCTTTTTGGGATCTGTTTTTTTAAAATAATCTTTTATTTTTCCCCAGTTACATGTAAAGACAATTTTTAACATTTTTTTTCAAAAAAATTGAGCTCCAAATTTTCTCTCTCCCTCCCTCATCTCCTTCCTCTTTGAGACAGTAAGCAAATCACTCATGCAAAATATATTACCATATTAGTCATGTTGTGAAAGAAGACACAGACCCAAAGGGGAAAAAATCATGGGAAAAATACAGAAAGTGAAAAATAGTGTACTTCAATCTGAATTTTTTATTCCATCAGTTCTTTCTCTGAAGGTGGATAGATTTTTCATCATGGGTCCTTTGGAATTGTCTTGAATCACTGTGTTGCTGAGAATAGCTAAGTCATGCATAGTTGATCATATTATAGTATTGCTGTTACTGTGTACTCTGCTCATTTTACTTTGTGCCAGCTCATCTAAGTCTTTGTAGGTTTTTCTGAAATCAGCTTGCTCATCATTTTTTTTTATAGCACAGTAATATTCCATTATAATCACATACCACAACTTGTTCAGCCATTCTCTAATTGATGGGCATCCCCTCAATTTCCAATTCTTTGCTACCACAAAAAGCTGCTACAAATATTTTTGTACAAATAGGTCCTTTCCCCCTTTTTTGACTGCTTTGGGATACAGACCTAATACTGGTATTGCTGGGTCAAAGGGTATCTACAGTATTATAGCCCTTTGGGCATAGTTCCAAATTATTCTCCAGAATGGTTGGATCAGTTCACAACTCTACCAACAGTGATACTGTTTGTTTTTAACTTTTGTTATGTTAAGAAAAGAAATGTTTTATGCTGCCTTATTTTTTTTTGTTTGTTTGTTATCAGAAATATAAACCCAGTTTGTTATCAGAAATATAAACCCAGAGTTTATAATAGAATAATTGAAGATAGGGATAATAGCAAATTTACCTGAAATTCCAATCCATAGTTTTCTCTGCAGAATTCCCTCAGCTTGGGATACACATTTTCTCTTAGAGCTTGTCGTTCTGCTCCTGTATCTGTGGTACAGAAAAAAAACCACTTTTAATAGTATTTTAATCAATTTTATTTCTCTAACATATATGTTGATTTTCAGATATGATTTTCATATTTTCAGATGTAACAGATATGTTGATTTTGAAATTAATAATAAAATAAAACAAGCAAAGAAATATGAATTTGTTGTACCAGTTCACAAGTATACTTTGTGAAATGTGGAAACCTAAAAAAAATTTGGCTTTCTATAGATATCTGCTTGAGATATTTACCTTGGAGAAGAGAAGGTTTAGGGTGAACACGATCTTACTGTCTTCAAAAACTTGAGAAGTGTAATGTTAAAAAGGGATTAAACTTAATATGCAAGACTCTAGATGAAAGAAAGAGAACCTAATGGGGCAGAAGTTACTGGGATGAAAATTTTGGCTCAATATAAAGAACTGTCAAGTAGAGCTATTCCAGAATGAAATAGGTTGAGGGCAGTTTTGCTATCACTGGAGATGTTCAAGCAGAAGATGAAATTCATGCTTCATGAGTTTATGATAATTCTGTATTGAACTTTCAGGTCACAAAGTGTCAGAGAGATTATTTGAGGGCTCTATCTTAGTTCTAATCAGGCACTGGTGATAATCAAAGTTTTTTTCATGTCCACTTGAGATCACAAGTATTTTTCAGAGGACATGAGTTTCAATAGATGTGACTAAGTTACTTTTGGCATATGGATGGATAGTAAGAATGATAATAATGGGTGTGTCAGCTCTGTGGAGGCTAAATTTTTGAAGATAAACTTGTTTATAGATTTCTCTACTCTTTGTTTTATAGAACAAACAAGATAAACCCCAAACTATCATCCACCTAATACATATATATGTATATACATGTATACATGTATATAAGGCTATACCTGTATGTGCATTTGCAGAGTGATATGGATATGTACACACATATAAACATGTTGGTGCATATAAATATATGTATGTATATATATATGTGTGTGTGTATATATGTGTATGTATAGCTATATTTCTCTAGAGCTTTTAGTACAGGATCATAGATTATAGATATAAAGCTAGAAGAGGTCCTTTAAAATTTCCAGAAAATACTTCTGTTATAGCCATGATATTGAAATAATTCTTTTAATGAAGAAAAGCCATTCATTATAACCTAACTTACACAAAACTTAAAAGAAAAAAATTAAAATTCCTATGCTGATACTCTATAACGTGAACAAATTAAATAGGTCTAGGATCTCATTAATATAGATGTTATTGACAACCAATACAAACCTGCCTACATTGTGTAATTCTTGTCTATGTCCTCCTATGAAGTAATTACAGGCATCTATCCAATGTGCTGGGGCTCTCCTGTCTTTCTGTTCACGTCTTAAGGATGCCAGTAGAGAATTTTGTCATGTTAACAGTCCATCTTTTTCAGTTATATATTTCTTTAATGACAGCCTTTGCTACATTTGTCTTTAGTTTCTTATGTTTTTATTTCACTGTTCATAAACATTGAATGCCTTTCCACTGTTTTTTAAGTAATATTCATTTTTTAAAATCCAAAAATTACTTTTACCTAGCTAAAGCTTTGTAATATTTCTTTTTACTTTTTTTGCTACCCTATAACTAGCTCCCTCTTCTATCCTGACTCCTATAAAACTGAAAAAAATTGCTCCTGTAACACATATACATAGAAGAAAAAAAAATTCACAATTGTTGTGTCCAAAAATGTATGCCTGATTCTGCATTTTGAGTCCAACACCTCTCTTTTAGTAGGGTGGGTAGCACGCTTCACCATAAGATCTTTGACATCATGTTTGCTCATTGCTCAAAGTTCTGAAGTCTTTCAAAGATTATTGTTTTCAAAATAATGTTATTGTTTAAATTGTTGATTTGCTCCTGCTTACTTTGTTCTTCTTCACTTTACTCACATCCATTTAAACAAATCTTCCCATGTTTTTCTGAAGCTGTCCCTTTAATCTTTTCTTGTGGAACAATAATATTTCATCACATTCATATACTACACTTTGTTTAACCATTCTCCAATTGATGCATACCACCTTTGTTTCCTGTTATTTGCTATAACAGAAAGAGATGCTATAAGTACTTTTATACATATGGGTTATTTTTCTCTTTCTTTGACCTTTTAGGTTTTAGTCCTATTAGTGGTATCATTGGGTAAAATGGTACATACACAGTTCAGAGACTTTTGGGCATAGTTCCAGGTTGTTTTCCAGAATGAATGGGCCAATTCACAGTTCTACCACCAGTTCATCAATGTCCCTGTCCTGCCACAGCCCCTCCAATGATTAGCAAATATGACAAAAAGAAAAAATGATAATCTCGTAGGTGCAATATGTAAACTGAAAAATGCTTTAAGTTGCATTTCCTTATGTATTAACTATTCCTGCTAATTATTCCTATTAATAATCCTACACTAACATAAAGCAATCTTTTGCAATTGAACTCTATTAAACTTTCAGTGCCCTTGAAGCTGAATCAGCTACGAGCCTGGTTCTGCTCAGTCTGCCCAGACTGATCAACTGTTTGTGCATTTGGTACCCTTTCAGATGAGCAGAACATCCTCCCTCCATGGTCTGACCTTCTTAAGTTCTCTTGTTCCCTCTCACTCCCTTTCCCCAGCTGCTCCCTGCCGCTTCCCCTGCCACTCCCATTAGGGAGTGGATTATCCTCCATTCCTCCCATAAGAACTCCCCTTTTTGCTATAGCCCATAAATATCCAAGGCTATGTCAGTATTGTGGACTCTTCAGTATAAGGAGTTCCCACGTGCATGTATTTTTTTCTTGTAATAAATCAAGTTACTACTCACGTCTTATAGAGTTGTGACTTTTGGTTAATAATATAAATGTTCATGTCATAAATAAATCAGAGGAACACAGAATAAAATGGCTTTCATGAAAAAGATGAAAAAGAATTCATGACCAAAGGAAAGAGAGTATTACAGAAGATAAATTGTACAATTTTGATTAAACAAAATTAAAAAGTTTTTGCACAAATAAAACCAATTCAGTTAAAAATAGAGAAACAGGTTACGGGGAAAAACTCTTTGCTGGAAAGGGCTCATATCTAAGATATATAAGGAATAGATTCAAATTCCTAAGAAGAGTCTAAAACAATGATAAAGGGCCAAAAAGGAATAAAAGGTTTACATTATTATATGAGAAGATACCCTCTGAACCCTATCATCTTTGGGGTCATAGAAGGAATCTAATTAGACAGAGGTCCTGGAAATGGTTCTGGTATGATTCTGATGATCTTAAAAAAGAATGGAAAAGGAGGGGAAGAGGAATACATTAGGTGGGGAAAAGGAGAGAAAGGTCAGGGAAAATTATCTTAAATAATTGGGGTGCTCAAATAGAAGTCTATACAAATAAGGAGGAAGAGAAAGGGGAGTAGATGACACAAATCTTGCTCTTTTCTGAACTGGGCAAAGGAGAGAAGAAACAAATTCTTAACTACGTCCAAAAATAATTATCATAGCTTTCTTATGGTGGCAAAAAATTGGAAACCTGATGAGGTACTCATCAATTAGAGAATAGCTGAACAAGTTTTGGTATATAAATGGGATGGAATACTTTTGTACTATAAGAAATTATGAAGAGTATAGTTTCAGAGTAACCTCAGAAGATATGTATGAACCAAGGAGTGAAGTGAACAGAACCAGAAGAACAATTTATACCAAGTGTGGCAAACTATGGCCCTGTAGGCGAAATCCTACATATATATATTATATATAATATATATATTATAATATATGTATATATATTATATATAATATATATACTTATATATAAGCCAAAATCCTACATGTATATATATAATATGTATATATATGTGTGTGTGTGTGTGTGTATCATGTTTTAAAATAAAGCAGGAAAAAAACATGGGCTACAGTTTATCAAACTCAGATTTATGCAAAAACAACAATACTGTAAAGACAAAACTTTGAAAGACTTAAGCTCTCTGATTAGTGTATTCACTTACCATGATTCCAGAATTCTCATGATGAAATATGCTACCTGCCTTCTGATAAAAAGGTGATGGAATTACAAACGAAACATTTTTCTTTTGGACATGACCAATGTGAAAATTTGTTTTGCTTAACTATATGTTCTAGCAGGGCTTTTGTTTTTCTTTCTTTCTTCACTGGGGATGGGGAAGAGAGAGTGTAGATTTTTGTTGATTGAAAAAAAATTAATAAAAAAAGGAAAAAGGGATTGCCAAAATGAAAATGAAAAACAGTTCCTATCCTTAAGGAGCTTTCATTTTACTGGGAGATAACTATGTAAACAAATCAGTAAATATAAGAAAATATGAGGGGAAGAATACTAATAGCTAGAGGGATTAGTAGTACATAAACTGAGTTTTCCCCATCTATATTGTTAAGGTATTTTACTGCATTAAGAATGTAATAGAAAGTTTATGCTTCTATATGACTAACATGCTGTGCTATTACTTATATTACAAAATGACTCAGATTTCCTCTATTTGTATTAATACAGGATGATTGGCTTTTCTCATTTCATTGGAAATGAAAAAGTAATTAAGATAGAATGGATTAATTAGAATGGATGGCAGATAAGCTGGTTTAATTAAACAAAAAAACCTGATTCATGCTGACAGAAGATTTGGATGGCTGGTGATTTAAAAAAAAATTGGTATACCATGGACAGGAAAATTTTAACTTGCTGAATACTACACATCAAAAGGGACATCTTTTCTGCTTGAGAGACAGAAAGTGCAGAATAGGCAATAGATTAAAGCCACTGAATAACATTACTTATTTTGTGCCTATGCACAAACACTTCATCTGTCTAAATTTACCTTAGGTTCCTAACAAAGTTAAGCATTTTGGACAGCTACTTAAATTTTTTTGAAGATTCTACCCTAATGCTAAGTTTACTGAAAGAGGAGGTTTCTGAATAGTCCCCTTTTGATCTAGAAGAGGTACCTACAGTGCTTAACTTACTTTCAGGGAATAGCTTAAACCAGTGGTACAGTCTGAGTTAACAGCAATAATTATTTGATTCAATTTAGTAAACATGCATTAAGTCTCTATTATATACAGGGCATCAAATATTCACTAGGGAAAATAAAAAGAATAAGCAAAAGTACCTGCCCTAATGTCACTTATAATCTGAAAGGGAATGATATACACAGAAATAACTATAATACAAAAAAGCATAAGAAGCACATAAGAGAAGAGCAAAATACTAGGTAAGGTCCAAGGAAAAAAAGAATTGGGTAAAGCTTTGTGAAGGAGGTGACATCTGAGATAATCTTTGAAGGATAGGTAGAATTACAACAAGCTGAATGAGAAGTTGGGAGAGGGCATTTCTGGTACAGGAAATGGCATGAGCAAACACAATGAATGTATATGGAGGTCAAAGAGTAGCCCAAGGTGGCTGGAGTGAAGTCTGTATGGACGGGAATAATGTAAGAGAAAGCTGGAAAGGTAAGGTGTTGGCAGATTGTAAATGGCCTTGAATAGTAAATTAAAGAAGCTAGAATTTATTCAGATGGCAAGAAAGGAAGCCATTACTGATTTGAGGCAGAGGAGTAACATGATTGATACTATCAACATGAAACAATTTGATTATGGCTTTAAGAAAAGTTTAACTCAATCAATCAAATATTTATTAAAGGCCTACTATGTGCCAGGCACTGTTAAGTACAAAGAATAAAATATCCCTACTCATAATGTCTTCCATGCTAATAGAGGAGATAAGTGTATATTTTCTTTTTCTTTCTATCTAGATATATATATGAAATGCATGCATATATACATATATGTATCTTAAGCATAAATATAACATTAATGTAAACATACAAAATAGGTAACTAAATTTATAGGAATAGACCTATAACCTTTCAAACACTGGTATATTATTTAATTACTTCCAGAGTCTCAGAGAAATGCCACGTTTTGTTAGATTGGTGGTTTAGCCAATCTAATACTATCTAGGGCTGTTATGATTTTACCTGAATGTTATGAATAAATAATATCTGCATAATTATCAGGGTGTGACTCCAGAGAGTATAAAAGAGAATTTTTCTCTGTCTATAAGTTAGCCTATGTGTAGAAACCGAACCATTTACAAATGGTCAGCCTATCCGTCTATAATTTGGAAGCTGGCACCTATCCAAATACAGAGATAAATTTGTTTTTAGAGTCTGAGCAATACTCCAAAGCCTAAATGGGGCTCTGTGGTCACGTCAATGTGGATGCTTCCTCCAAAGATTTGGATACAGATCACAAACTATTTATGTCTGACCATTTTGTGTGACTCTTGCCCATATCCTTCCATAAATTCACCAAAGGGGCCCTGCTTAATGTGGTCAGAGCTTTACTCAAGTTCTCTTTACATTGTGTGGATACCAGTGGAGTACGCACATTGTCCATCAGTTGTCACCTACTCTCTGCATAAATGGTCCATCTTTCTGCTTGACCATATGCTTCTCTGATGATATATTATATACTTTTTCCTGCTTGATCAACCCGCTTAGGCACAACATACACCTCTGTATTGCCCTTTGACTGACCCTCTATTTCGTTCTTTTCAGATTAGTATTGCTTGATTCATATCCATATAACATCACCGGTAAAATACTGATGTAAAAAATGGAACTCATTTCAGGAAAGTAGTTTTGGATCATGAAAAGAACTAAATAATTTCCCAAAGGTAATACAGCTCGTTCTCAAACTCCTATTAAATTTTGAGCTCAGTTCATTGTCTATTCACAAAATCTGTCCAAAATATATGCACTCATGAATAGTTTCCATATGTTGCCCATCTAACGGCATATCATAGTCATAACAATAGGCATTATTTATCTATTTTGTTTTTCCTCTGTGGATTGTCAGGCCTAACTCTTTTGATATCCTGGGGCAGGATGCAATCAGCACAAGGTAACCCACATTTGAACATCCTTAACATTTAGAGAGAATGCATCTTCAATTTTGAATCTGTGCTGGAACTTCCCCTCTGACAATAGCAATTCATGCATTGGTGTGAATATGTCTTATTGTTTTATTTCTTGCCTGGTATTAGTAATCAGAGAGTTGAACAAAACTCTCTTTTACATTTTCAAGGAATCGTGTATGATTTTGAGGCATACATGGGAGTATTTTGTTGGAAGAGAGTCTTTAAAGCTTCATTTTGCTTTACTGTCTACTGAATCAAATGCTTTTTTATATTCAGCAATCAAGAAGCACAGTGGGATCTTTATATCTTTCAGTCAACTGTGAGATTGTGAAGATGGGATCTACTGAGTAATATGACTTGCAAAAGTCCATCTGTTTTCCTCTTACATGCTCCTCAAGGTGCCCTTAAGGTGTGGTTTGATTATAACCATGAACGCATAGACATGGGAAAGTAAGCACATGGATAGGTAGTTATGAATATTCTCTCAGTAACCTTAATAACGTCTATCATTTTCCTCCTGCCTTTGGTATCCATCTTTCTTTCAGACACAGGGAGAAACAATCTTTTGATTCCCTGAAAACTGTCACCTTGAACATAATTTCGTTAGTACACATTTGATGTAGTCCAGGTACTTCCCACATCCATATTTTCTCAGATGCTATTTCCACTTCCTTATCAGCTCATCCAATACTGTGATGCTAAAAGTCCAAATGTGGTGGCTCCACTGTCTATGACCATAAAAAGAGGATTGTTATAAAAATTTTTCTAGGTTGTATCTATTTTTTCTTTCTTTGTTGGCCTTCCATTTCCATCTTTAAACATTCTTGGGATGACTTCATTTAGCTAGACTTTGTTTAGTTAGAAAGTTGTCAAGCTGTTAAAAAAGCCTATTTTTCTCTCCACTATTTCTCACTGTTTTATGAACTGATGCTGCCCATAATTTTCCACTATTTTTTTTTTACCACAAACTTTACAAATTCTATATCACTGCTTCTTTTAGCTGCCATATCTCTCATTTTGACAAGGAGGTTATTTGCTGGATGGGGTGCTTTCTAAGCTCTTTTGTTTTCCTCATAACTTTTGATTCATATTGGTTCAATTTCTTTGGGAAATACTTATGATTGGTGTCAACATCTGTTCCTCCTACCATATCCCATTTTTTTCTTGCACCAATAAATTGTTTAAATAGATCAGGTTGGTTATAGTTTATCTGTATGCCATATAGCTCTTCTATTTTTATTCTTTTTCCAGGCTTTGTATTAATTTTTATCTTTGCTCAAATGAATTGGTGGTATGATTATACATAGTTAATCGTTTCAGAATTGATTCCCATATCAGTAATGAATCATTTTCTGTCTGCAAAAATATAATCAATGTCATTTTTTTGTGATGATATTTTAGTACCTGCCATGTACACTTTTCTTGACATATGACAGCTAGATGGTGCAGTATAGAGACCTGGGCTTGGAGTCAGGAAGAACTCAAATCTTGCCTCAGATACTTGGTAGATGTTTGAACATAAGCAAGTCAATGAACCTCTCTGGGCTTCAGTTTCCTTCTTTGTAAAATGAAGTGGATGAACTTGATCTTTCTAAGGTCCCTTCCAGCTCTTAATCTATGATCAGAGGAGCCCATGCAGGTATAGAGTTTATATCAAGTTCATAATCATTTGGCCTCTCTTGCTTCCTACTCCTGAAAAATATTTTCCTATATATTTTTCCTCATCCTCCCAAATACCTGCTTTTGTATTAAAGGGACCGAGCATCACAGTACACATTGATTTAATTTAGAAAATCTTATCAAGTTTTTTTTGTACAATAGCTACTCTCCCGTACCATCATCATTGAGTTAAAAATTAAACTAAGTAAAAATACTTTATTATTAATAGTGAGTTTAAAAAATGACATTAACAACAAAACTTAATTGAAAACAAAATAGCAAAATCAAAATAGGGCTTCCTGTCCTAAAGAAAGTCAGGGAAAGTAGGAGTCAGAAGTGAAGAGGAAGAACTTTCTAGGCATAGAGGACAGCCAGTGCAAATGTATGGAGTTGGGAGATGGAATGTTGTGTGTGAGGAGTAGCAAATAGGCCAGCGTAGTTGAATCACATGGCATGGGTGCGAGTAAATTGTAAGAACACTGTAAAGTCAGGAAGGGGCTCATGTGAGAATGGTGCCAAACAGAAGATGTTATATTTCATCCTAAAAGTGACTGGGAGCCACTGGTTAGCTATTGAATAGAGTGGAGAGATAGTCAGATTTATACTTTATGAAGATCCATTTGGGGGCTGAGAGGAGAATGGACTGGAACGGGGAGAGACTAAAGGCAGGTGGAACAACTGGAAGGCTACTGCAATAGTCCAAGTGAAACTTGATGAGGGCCCATGCCAGAATGATGGCTGTGTGAATGGAAAGAGGGGGAGCTATACAAGAGATATGAAGGCAAAAATACAAGATTTGATAATGCCAGAGTGGTGCTTGTGTGGGTAGAGAAGGGAAAGTACACAGGAAATATGAAAGTTAAACAGAAGATTTGACAATAGATTAAATAGGAGGAAGAAAGCAGGATGGAGTGCACCTTGGAAATTGAGCAACATTTTTAATGACCCCAAGCTGATTCTTAATGTGAAGAGACATCATCTTAACACCAACATTCTTTTGGCTGTGTTGGAAGACTGCAAAGTCATACAACAGTGCAATCAACTCAGTGCCAAAAATAAACATGCATTTTTGGAACTATAGAGAAAACATTTCATCAAGCCAGAAATTTCTTAATCTTTTCCCTTATCATTAAACAAAATACAATTTGAGTGTTTCAGTAGGATTTCATTAAAATAGTTCCCAAACCTCCACAAACAAAAAAAGAGGGGAAGTATTAAGTCATAAGAGATTAGAGTGGTACTCCTCTGCTTTTTTAAAAAGTAAATGACAAAACACTTTTCCCCACACTTTACTAGAACAAGATGAAATTGCTTTTCTTTTCAGAAGTAGATAATCTGCATTATGAAATAAATCTTCCTGAATGAAGACACTGCCATCACAATTATTGTTCAAATTTCAGATTTTGTTTTGATGGAAAAAAGGAAATAACTCTTCAAATCAGATCTGTTGTTATTACTGTAGGAGTAGCAAAATGTATGCTTTATTCTGTTCTTCCTTTCATGTTTATTTCCATTTAAGGATCTCCCACTGAGACTTGTATGAAGCAACTCAGTACTGTTCATTCAAATAAAATATAATTTTATAATTTATCATTTCACACTCAACTAGTGTGACATTACTTACATATGACTCTCACCCAGGGTTTACCATACTAAATATTATGTTAACCTTGTGCCAGTGAACAGAATTTATTAAGCTTTCACTGTGTGCAGAGTATTGCATAAGGCAGTGTTGGGAATCTGAAAATTAAACATGACAAAAAAGTATAGACAAGTATTCCAAGCAACAATAGCAGTTATATGTATGTATATATGTGGCATGCATATATCATGCTCCATATATGGTTCTACTTGCACTGATTCAAGGATCTCTATTTATACCCGGGAAATTTGTTTTAGATGAAAAGTTTTGAGTTCAGTCACAATTGCTCTAAGGGAAGGGAAAGAACAAGCATTTATTAAGTGCCTACTGTGTACTATGCACTGTGCTAGATGCTTAAAAATATCTAATCTGATTCTTACAACAACTCCAGGAAGCAAGTATTATAATTATGCCCATTTTACAGTTGAGGAATCCGAAGCAGACAGAGAGTAAGTGATTTATCCTGGGTCCCTGAGCTAATAAGTGGCTGAGGAAGGATTTGAGCTCAAATCTTCTGGACTCCAGGGCCAGTACTCTAGCCATTGTGCCACATTGGCTGCTTTTGAGTTCCTAGTTAGGAAAATTCCTAACATCTAGTTAGAGATTGGGCTTTCTGACTAATCTCACATTTATATTTTTAGTTAACCCTGGCTTCTTTGTGGTTGAGACCAAATTCAGTTTACTGCAAATATCTGGACAATGAAATAGCACATTACATTATTTATAGTGGGAACACACACACGCACACACATTAGATACTTGAAGTAAAGAAGTAAGTTGTTTTTGTGTTAAATCTATCTTTTGGATTGGAGATGTCCCAAAAGAGGGGCTTGCATCTTATCTAAACTTCATATCTCCCCTAGTTCCTAGCACAATGCTTTGAACATCATTGGTGCTTGATAAAATGTTAAGTAGAATTGAGAGACTAGACAAGAGAGAAGACTGTATAGCAATTTAGGTTTGAGATGATGTTGCCTGATGGAGGTGATACTGGAGAGGAAAGGGTGAATCAGAGACATTTCCTAGAAAAAAAGATGGCTCTTAATGATAGATGAGGATATTTCCAAAAGCAAACATGCACATTTCCACCAGGCCAATTTTGCTGTGCCCTGCTCCCCTTTATTCCCTCACCTAGCAACACAGCAAGATTTCATCAGGAAGGAGTGGTGGGAGGATACAAACATTTGGAATTCTAACTATTACTACATATTGCTCTTTGCTCAGATTTTCTGCATCACTTTAGAACCAGATACGACTGTGCCTTTCTACCAGTTATTTAATTTTGCTCTGGATTAGTTTACAGTAGAGGAGGAAATTGAGTGATCGCTTTCCTTTGAGAGAGCAGGATGTTTTTCTGAATTCTGAGAGTCTTTCTGTTTGTGGTATGAGGATCCACTTTGCAGGTTCACACTGATCTGAAGTCTTTGCCTTAAGTAAGTGCTTAGTACTTGGTTTTCTGTCATAGATGGCTTCCAATAGGAGATGAGAAAAGTAAAGGATAAGCAAAATACATTGTCACTTGTTATTCATAAAGGTTCACTCAAAATATATGCAAAAAGTTTTTCACACAACTGATAAGATGCAATATTCATTTTCATGTGTTTTCCTTCATCACATATTCTAAATAGATTACATGAAGAGTAATATAATCACCCATGTGGTTGCAAAATCAACATCTAAACAGAGTTATAATCTAAAATTAGTTATTGTAAGACATTGTACACACTTCTACTTATTTAGCTAAGAGGGTTAATAGCAGGATATGACATCTAGATCATGGCTGGTGATTAGCAAGTTGATAGATTATTCTAGGGCTTGTTCACACCACAAGCATTCATTTAACTATATTCACTGGTGCCCTAAAAACTTCAAAAAAGGTATTTTAGAAGGTTCCCAAAAAGATCATTCTTAAAGATCAAATAAAGATTTTAAAAAGTACCATTTGTTATTTTTCCAAATCTAACAAATAATATTTTGATATGTGAGGAACACCTAATAAAACAATTCAGTTGTACAAATAAATCATTTAGTTAAAAAAGAAACTACTAAAAGCATAGCTACTAAGTTAAGGATAATTGATTGCATACTGGTTAGCTAAATGATACTTGAGAAATATTTTACATATATTCTATAGAGAGAATGTCTGCATATATGCTATATATGTGTGTATACATATATGTGTATATGTATATTTAAGAAAAAATTTTATTAAGCGCAGTTTTCCATTCATGTGGGTATCACTTGGTATCTTAACTCTTTGCACTTGGATGAGGTCAATAACACATTCCCCATTCATCTTATGCATGGATATGTAGTACTGTCTTCTATAAGTATGTTTGCATCTTCTCAGGCACCCTAGATGGAATTAGGGGCAGAAGCCATTGATGACATGAATTTAATAGTCTTCAAATCATTATTTTTTGATTATATGCCTAGGTCATTAACAGTCCAGACAGAGGGGTATATTTTAGTAATTAGAACAACACAGGAAGTAGTATCCTGGTGCATGGAACTACTGGGGCCAGTAGACGCATCTGTGGGCAGTCCCACCTAATGGAATAGCAAAAAGTCTAGGAACTTATTGGAACAGGCCTACTGATAATTGTAAAACAAACCAGCTATCAAGGTACAGCAGCAGAGTGTATATCTAAGTGTATAGAATATAAGAAGGATAGAGGAGCATGCTTCCATGGGACAGTGATACAAAAATCAATGTCTTTGTGAGTATGGTTTTCCTACCACAGAATCTCAAATTCTTGGAGCTAGAAGAGGGATCAATGACAAAACTGTACAGGAATTTACTCTACAACATTCCTGAGAAATGGCCATCTGGTCTTTACTTGAAGATCTCTGTTGAGGCAGCCCATTCTACTCATGGAAAGCCCTGATCATTGGGATTATTATTCTTTACATACTTACACCTGCATTATTTTGACTTCTAGCCAATGATCTTAGTTCTTCTCAGTGGGGGCTAATTTGAACAAGTATAATTGCTTTTTTTCTGTGACAACTCTTCAAATACTTTAAGATCGGAATCACACCCTTCAGGTCAAACATCCTCTTTTACTTCAACCAATTCTTTTGTGTCATGCATGACTTTCAGTCCCCTCACTATCCTGTTCACTCTCCTCTGGATGTATCCATCCTGTCTTCCTAAAATCGGGGGTCATAACTGAACAAATACTCCAATAGTCAACCTCTTGTGACAGCTCTTTTTGGCTTTCCAGAGAGGGAGGTTAGATTAAGGAATCCATTTTATTCTATCAGACATGACGTGGGGGTGGAGGGAAAATGCCTAAGTCCAGATTCATCTTAGGAGAATGGAATGTTGGGATATCATTGGATATATGTATCTAAAGTTGTGAAAATTATAAACACAGAGATCCAGGGCCCTGAAATACATTAGTGATGAATATGCAAGAGATAGCCAAAGATTTGCTGACTAAGGCATACCTTTTCTCTTAGGCTATCAATTGCATCATAAATCCCTGTCACCTGTACAGAGTATTGGTAGCATCATAACTTTAAAGACTTCATATACACTGACTGGGTATACTTATGTATATAGGTATATACATATATAACTATTATTTGGTTCTGTTCTCCTGACTCAGGCCATCTTAAAAGTGCATAAAGATATTGTAAGAATATTTATATATCTTAAAACAAAGGGAATAGAAAAGCATTAAAATATTCATATAAAAACATATATATAGAGATAATTTAATGTACTTATGAATAATATATTGTTATTATTATTATTAGTATGAACTTCCAATATTATGAACAGACAATAGTTTTGAGATTTTTCTTTTGGTACATTAAATGATGGACTCCCCTCTTCCCCACCAACAACTTATCAATACTGAATGTTATAACAGTACTATTAGCATTAGCTTTCAAATAAAATATTCAAAGCTCAGTGCTGTCGTGGAAAATTTTCTCTTAAAAAATCCATTATGCTAAGAGTAAATATCTGCATGGAATGCCCTAAAATGATGTAATTAAAATGAAATTTACAAAAAGTTGGTGGAAGTTATATTAGTCATGTCGTTCAATTCAAGAAAGCAACTAATTCATGTTGAATGGCAGATGACTCCATCTACACTCTTATCATTAAAAGTCATACTCTGATGCTTCATTTTAGTGTGGACATGGCCTAACTTACCACAGGCTGTGCTTAGAAAAACTATCTGTCAAGTTGGATACATTTTAAGTATTGCTCCATGACACTGCTGTGGCCATTAGGTGATGAATTTTTTTGGCCAGGGCAATTTACGAAAGAGATTAAAATACAAAAAAGGCTTCCTTTATTCTTGCTCTTCTTTGGAGATCTTCATGGATTATATATTGCAGCCTGCTCAGACTTAGCGTGCACCTTTCCACTGCCATCTATGATGCTCATTTTTAGTGTTTTAAAGGCAGTGGTGTTCTCGCTGCCATATACCACACTGGTAAAATGTTTATTTTTAAAAAATGGGCCTTTACTGTTATGGGAAACTTGGGGTCATAAAAAGTGCTTTGCAATTTCCTGAAAGCAATCCAGCCCACTCTTCTCTTCCTTTCAGACTCTGGGCCCAGTTAATTAGTCATCTTTATTGTCTGTCCCAGATATACATACATCTATGACAGAAAAGATAATAGAAATTACTTTGTTCTTCAGTACAGTAAATACCAACATCAAGCAAGGAATAACACAGGGATACACAGACACACAGACACACAGACACATGTGTGTATATATATATATATATATATGCTCATCAAAAAATTTTGCCAGGACCATGGAGGATGTCTTGCATGAAGTCCAAATAGAACAGGGATTTACCTATTGATGGAGAGGTTCTATAAATGTTCCTGCTTTAGGATGTTATTGTACTGATTCCTTTGCATCTTAGGATAGTATAGGGCCTCCTAGCCAACCAAAGTAGAAAAAGTGGATATCAAAACATGCTTTCCAGTTAAGTCATGCAGTTGGGCAAACAATTAATTTAATCCATCAATGCATAGATCCTGAATATGCACTAAAAATGGACAATGAACTGGGCACAGAACTGAAAAGGAGATTGAGTTGGATCACATTTGGGAAAATGTTCCAATGATTGTGCCAGTCAACAATCCTAAGCTTCTCAGTGTCACAAAAACTCATCTTCTGAATCCTATCTTTTTGTTTTAGTGCTGTTACATGCTTGCAAATCATGGAATACCATCTAGAAGAGTGACTGTTGAAAGTGACTAATGGGTAATGGAAAGACATATGGTGGATTCCAGTAGGCTGAAGCAAATTAGCAATCAAGCAGTTAAGGAGATTAAAACTGGCTAAAGCTGCTCCTCATAATTTCTATTGCAAGCATGCTATCTCAAGGATTCAGAGGGAGATGGAATGAAGAAAATGTTTGGGGTCCTTTATCATTGAAGCTCACACAAGTTGTGCCAATGACCTTCAAGTATTAGCTAAAGTCCCACCTTCTACAAGCAACCTTTCAAGTCCTCCTTAGTCTTAGTGCCTTCCCTCTGAGATTATCTCCAATTTATTCTGTACGTATCTTATTTGTGTAGAGCTGATTTCATGTTGTCTCCCCATTATATTGTGAGCTTCTTGAGAGCAAGAACTATTCTTTCCCCTTTCTTTGGATCCTTAGTGTTTGGAGTAGTGCTTGGCATATAGTTGACATTTAATAAATAATAATGTTGATTAACTGACCGGTAGGGAAGACATTACAGGAAGAGATAGCCACAAGAATGATTACAGCAAGGCAAAAACAGTGCAACCCTGAATTAGATAGCCAGAGAATGAACCAAGGATGAACTACAAATGAACCAAGGCAATTATTCACAGACAGAGTAGGATGGTTACCAGGACAACAGAGCTGGAGTTTGGACGAGGCATATGTAAGGCTATGCAAATTGCAATAGATAACATTAGATAATGCAGTGAAAAGGACACTCGCTCTGAAGTCGGGAAGACCTGGTTTCAAATCCTACTTTTGATGCATACTCCCATGTCACCTTGATTAAGGCATTTAACCTCCTTGGCCTCAGTTTCCTTACCTGTAAATGGTTGGGGTTGAGCTTGATATCTTCTGAGGTCCCTTTTGGCTCTAGAGTAACGATCATATGATATCCTGGACTAATATTTGAGGGGAATATGCGGAAGGAATGATGAGGGAGGAGTCATGTTTGTGAATGGGAGTACAGTTACCTATAGCTTATTAAATACAAGAACTTGCAACTAGAGGGGATTGGACTTACACTATGCATATAGGCATATCCTCCATAATTTTTAACCAGAGTAACTAAGCTTACCAAAGTACTCATATAAATCCAAATTTCCTTTACATAACTCTGTGACTCTGAAAGGAAAAGACCAAAGGTAACAGTGGAGAGCAACAACGATGACTCACACTAGAAATATGGAATTAAGGAACTCGTCAAAGACATGTGTGACAGGAAGAGGAGGTGGGATGGTCATTTAGCAAGAGTAAGTGAAAAAAATGACAACCTGAATGTTCCACTAGTATCCATTAAATATTAAAAAAGCATATTAAGGCCTCTAGCATATTAGGCAAATCCTCTAGAGGCTTAATAAAAGGAGGTGATGGAAGAAACACTCACATTGATGAGATTATAGAACAACTGAAGAAATCTTATCCAACATAGGAATAAAGAAAGAGGAAAGGAGGAGAAGACAGGAGGAGAGAAAGTGGAAAAGAATGAAAATAGAGAAGATAAGTTATGATTTATAGAGCAAGGTTCATAGAATGGCGAAGTATCTTAGAAATAATCTAGTACAACTTATTTATTTCACATATGAAGAAACCGAAGTCCAGAGAGGTTAAGTGATTTATCTAAGATAACGCAAGTGATAAACAGGAGAGCCAATATTCAAAGCCAGATCTTATAAATCTAAATTTAGTGCTCTTTGCACTAAAACATGCTAAATTGGGCAGTGGCAGGATCAGAGGCATAAAAAGAGAAGTTAGCCTTAAAAAGGAAGAAAAGCACCTATTTCCCTGCTGGGATAGGATTGTAAGAGGAAAAAATAGCAAAAGACAAAGACACTTTGATGTGTGGAAGAGTGAAGTTGAAAGAATTGTAGTTGGGACTACCTTAATCTCAATAAAGTAGAAATTGTGTTCCTTTTGTCTACTAAGAATGGGGGCAGTTGGTAGGAAAGAGAAACAATCTGGAGGAGGTTCTATGGGGAATGCAATAGAGTAGATAAAAGATGTATACATAAAGGACTTTCATAAAATGGATAGCTAATTCTTCATTGTCAATGAGGTCAAAACAAGAACTTCAAAAGACCAATCCTTCCTCCAAAGGGCAACTGGGAATCAGTCTTTTGGCATGTAGAAAAGTAGCACAATGCCTGGTACGTAATAGGTACTTAGTAAATGTTGATTAATTGATTGATTGATGAATCCCTGACTTTGGAAGCTCAGCCTAGTGGTCTGGCTTAATGAAAACTGTTCTGTTCTGCTTATGGAACCAGACTAACTCTGAATGTAGTTTTAGTTTTATATATAAGGAATAAATACCAGTGTGTGTACACATATATACATATACATGTATGTACATATATTTATATTCAAGCACTATATAAAGTGTAATGTGTGTATGTGTATGTATGTCTCTGACTCCCTCTCTCCTTGAAACCAGGAAGATTTGGATTCAAGTCTTGCCTCAGACATAGTATTAGCTGTATGGCCCTAGGCAAGTCACTTAACCTCTTTTTGTTCTATGCAACTTTCTAAGACTTCAAATTGCACAGAAGGTGCTGATCTACATTAGTTGAGGGAGTTTCTTAATAAAGAAGTTCCCTATGCCGATGAAATTACAGGTCAAGGCCCTATCCCTATATACGGATGGGATCATTAGGGATTCTGTAGAGTCTTTTTGTCTGAAAATGCTGAAAAATGGAATAAAATTATCATCTATGATAAATTCTCATGGCTTAATTGGGCTTCTACCTAAAATTGGAGGGACATGGATTAGATAGCATTTTCTAGGTCCTTTACCACACTAAAATTCTACCTTTTGCTTCCCATGTCATAAACATATGTAAGTCAGGTATGGGTTCATAAGGTACATAGATGTTATATGCTGGATTGTAGATTTGTGTTTGATTACAAGACTGTTATTCTGAACTTGGTAAATACCAATTAACATGAGCATTTCCACATACAAAGAACAGAAAAAGAGGATTGTAAATAAATTGTGAATCTCTTTATCTATAGTTTATTCATTTATGAATATAATTAAATTCAACACATTCATTTTAAAGTGGTACTGCTTGTTTCTCCCTCTGAACTTTAGTCCTTTGCTATGGATTTTTTTAAAAAAAATGCTCCAATGACACTCTTCTCTTTCTTATCATACAAGTTTTCCCTGATTTTTCTAAATCCTTCCCTTTTATTGTTTCCTATGGCATATTTTTGGGCAGTATTTTCCATTGTATTTCTATACCAAAATTTGTTCAGTCATTTCCCAATTAACGGGCACCTTCTTAGTTTACAATTCTTTTTTTTTTTTACAACAAAAAGAGCTGCTATAAATATTTTTGTATATATGGACAAAATTTTTTTTTAATCTTTTTGGAGTATAGGCCTCTTAGTGGTATTGCTGGATAAAGGGTATGTGCAATTCAATAGTTTTGGGGACATAATTCCAAATTGCTTTTCAGAATGGCAGAACCAATTCATAATTTTACTGAGAATGCATTTAGTGTGCCTGCTTTCCCACAGCACCTCCAACAACTGTAATTTTCTTTTTGTTGTTATTATATGTTATTTTTAATTCACAAAAATTCAGAAAGGTGAGAATTGAGTGCCTCTTAAAATACAGAAGAACCAACATTTTTGATTGATCTCAATTTGTTTTCTTTCTAGGCATGAGTCATATAACCTTTTGGAACTACTTGTAAATAAATGTTTCAAAACCAAACATGCTCTGATTAAGATGACATTCTAGTGATACCGACAATGAAGCCAAAGAGGTTGGCAAATCAAAGATGACACTGAGTTTTTTTTTTGAAAGAAAATGATTGTATTTGGGAACAAAACAACAATAGAAGAAAATGACCCTATATAAGGTTACAAAAATTATGCCACTGTTACATAACTCATATCTAAATAGATTTTCTGGGGAGATTCCTTCTGTGAATATTCCTTCATGTAATAAATATAGTGTAACCATGGGAATAACTGTCCTCATTATTTAGAAAATTTAATTTCCACAAAGCTTAAGAGTATTATATATGTAATCATGTTTAATTGTTTTAATATGGGTTTGCCTACAAAAGAACTTATCAAGTGATGAAAAAAATGCCTTTTCTGAGGAAAAATGAAGTTAAAATATAATGATATAGTTTAAACTATAACCAGCAGGGCAAGAAAAACACATGAAAAATTTTGTCAATTCTAGAAAGACTAGTATTTTTCGTGATTACAATTTTCATCATAATGTTATATGTAAAATTTGAATATCACATTTATGTTATAAGTGGTGGTCATATAATCTACCCATTTTAAAGTAGTAAATAGTATTCTAATTATGTAGCTATCAGCAAAAGCAGTGGAAACTATTTGAATAAAAGCCAAGAGTATTCTCCAAGCTGACAACGTACAGAAATTTTAAGACACAAATAACAATAACATTTCTATTTTTTCATATTTCCATATTTTATAAAAGTTCTCTAGGGCTCATAATTAAAGTAGTGACAAACATTTGAAATAATTCAGATGTGTCCATCTGATACTAGAATGACTAAATATTTTGATCATTTTAGCAAAAAGGATTGATTCTCTTGGCATTATTTAGTTTTTTTGTCTTTTGCTTTTTTTTGCTAGGCAATGAGGTTAAGTGACTCGCCCAGGGTCACACAGCTAGTAAGTGTTATGTGTCTGAGCCCAGATTTGAACACAGGTCCTCCTGACTCCAGGGCCAGTGCTCTATCCACTGCACCATCTAGCTGCCTCTCCTTGGCATTATTTAGATAAAAAGACTAAGAAATTGAAATTTTCACTTTTCATCCACTTCTGTTGCAATGTATAGACACATTCATAATGAGCAAATGTACCCTCTCTTTAACTTCAAACCTACCACCTATGTACTAAACTATGCTTCTTTCCTATATCAGTTATGATTTTATAATTAAATTTATGTACATAAAATTTTAAAACATTAATATATCAATCTAGTTGACAAATGGGAAAATAAGTCAGTGAGCACCTTAGAGATAGCATGTTTAATTTTAATATATGGCTATTTGCAATTAAAAATACCCTCTCTCCATTTGATATATTATATTTTGCTTCAGGGTTAAAAGATGTTGGGAGAAGTAATATAGAGAAGACTGAAGTGTGAAATTAATTTTCCTTTATTTTGATTCTATTACTTCTGAATTATAATCTACATGATACTTTTCACTATTAATATACATTCTCCAATACACTAAGAGTTTGCAATATATCTATATAGATATAAATACACAGATATGTATCATGTATGTGTATGTGTTATTTGTGTGTATTTATGTATATGGTTTGTGTGTATATGTATATGGTTTGTGTGTGCATATATATGTATATACAAAGAGAGAGATAGAAAGACAGAGAGACAGGAAGAGGGAGAGGGAGACAGGGAGACAGGGAGAGAGACGGAGAGAGAGAGAGAGAGAGAAAGAGAGAGAGAGTCACCTCTGTGTGGTTTCAATTATGCAAGTACACCAATACCAACATTAAATTCTACTTTATAAAAATTACGCCTCTTACAAACAATCTGACCTTTACACATTTCAAAAATGTTTATGGTTAATGGGGCAGCCAGATTGTAGTCTCTGTAGGGCCTTTGTTTTATTTTTCCTTGCAAGAGTAACGTAGCAGTTGAATGATGAGTAAAGGCTATGGTCATCAACATGTTTAATACTTCTTATTTTTGAGATATTTCCCATTGTGAACTCCTTAAGGGCAAGGACTGTCTTTTTCATCTTTTTGTAGCCTAGGTGCTTAGCACAATGCCTAGCACATAGTACATGCTTAATGTTTATTGACTACTAACTCTCTCTAGCATGTAAATAATATAAAACATACTTATTCTCCTTAATTTCATTTTTTCAGATATGGATATAGATATACATTCTACAACTGGGCTGTCCTAGTAATAACTTCCTGCTCCCCAAACTTGGCATTCTATTGCCCATTCATATCTGTAACACACAGCTTCCTCACCTCTGGCTCTTAGAATCCTTGGCTTCTTTCAAGATTAGAGTTATGTGCCATTTCCTATAGTAGGCTCTTTCTGATCCTTTCTCTCCATCATCCAATAAACATGTATATACTTAGGTGTTTACATATTTCATCCTCCAAATTGCATATAAGTTGCCTCAGGGCAGGAACTATGTTTTATTTTGTCTTTGGATTCTCAACATCTGGTCCAGTGCCTTTCATATAGTGAGAGCTTTATAAGTGCTTTGGGACCAATTGCATTGGATTAGTAAGGGTGCGATGTGACTGCTTTTGGTTCTCTGATATATGCTGGGTTTAGGGGCTTATCTTTCAGAGCTGTATAACTGCACACTGACGTATGGTGACAAATTCATAGACGGTGATAAAAAGTACCACCTAATCACCCCATCTCAGTGTTTTTGGACCTCCTGTTGGAGGACTATCTCTGTTTCCTACTTTTCGATCTCTCCTTTGGGCCTCCTAGTGATTTAATTGGTGAGGAGGTGTGGTAGTATTTCTGCCTACCATTTTTATTGTTGTCATTGTTTTTGATTAGTCTTGCTTGTGGGTTGCTTCCTGGGTATAGAGCTTAGGCCTTAAAGGCCTTGGTAAAAACTTTCTTATGCATGATGGAATCCATTCTGGAATATGTCAGGAATATTATTTAGCAAAATAAAAAGCATTAACTGTGTATTTCACCTAATGATATATAGATCTTTCTTTTACTGTGTGGAGAATATGGTTGCATTAGATATAGCAAAGTGTTTTTAAATTGTGGGGTAGAGTATTTACGCAAGCCAATGTGTGTAAGGAATCTTAAACTGGGGTTTGTTGAACAAGAGTGCCTGCTGCAACTCACTGAGGCCTTGGAGAACATTTAGTGTAATTCGATATATCTGAATATTAAATTAAATTAAACACTAAATGCTAAGTATGTTCAGGGTACTGCTTAAGATACTAGAAAATGTTAGTGAGTGTCTGACTCAGGGAATGGGGAGAATTTGGCTCAGTAATCATAATTATAATATTTCAACAGCAGGACACGTTTAGAATTTTATCATCGTCATTACCATTAGCAGAAGGACCAAGTTTAAAAAAAAATCACTAAAGCTATTGGGTCATGTCCAAAGCCAGCGGTATATGAAATAACTAACTTACAAAGTAAAAATTTCATTAGAAGATGATTTTATAGATTACTATAATAATTTATAGATTACTATAATAATAATTCAGAATAATTGTTCTATCTTTTCCAGTAGCACTATGAAATTAAATTTGTTCAGTAAACTAGACAGCACAAATTTTGGCTTATCTGGGCTTCTGTTAAGCAGGGTCAATGACCTTCCCCACCCCACCTCATTAGTTTGCTGGCCAATACCTAAGTTTGCTTCTAGTCGTAAAGTCTAAATCAATCCTGTGTTCTACGTTACAGTGATAATTCCTGTTCATGATCATGATCCTGAGGTACTATTGAGGTCTGAAGAGCATTCTAAATCACCCAAAAATTAAACAAAAAAAAAGACAAAGCTCTACTGAAAACAATTTCAGATGAATTGTATTATATTCCAATTCTCTGAAAACTGTTAACATAGATATGGTATCATGGGATTTAGAGCAGGAAGTTAACCTCAGACATCATCTAGTTCAGTCCACTCACTATAAAATTACAAAATGTCTATAAAGATGATGAAAAAGAGACCCGCAGGGATTAAATGACATGTCAAAGTCACTTAAGAGAAGTTGCTGCAAAACCAGTTTTTATTAAGAAATCAAAACAGCCTAACATTAAAAAAATCAATATAATAATGGATTGTTTCATGACATCCAGTGATTCATGAAACAACCCATGACTGATTATACTGATCCTCCTGCTTTTTTTTGGACAAATTCTTAGGCTGATTTATTGTGAGGGTAAAATATATGAAGAAAGAATATCAGTCACCTCAAATTAGGTCAGACAAATTGCCATATAATTAAACATTAGGAAACAGTAAAATTCATAAGGACAGGGTCTGGTCAATACAATTAAAATTAATTTATAAAATAACCCCAAATATTTTTGCAATTAGCATCCTGGATACTTATGTAAAAATTGACAATTAGAATTATATATATTCATAAGATTATAGTTATCTGGAAGATCTGAATATAAGGTATTAGCTACATTTCTGAATTAAGTAATAGCAGTTAATATTTAGAACAGAATAGTCTACAGTACGTTGCATCCCTGTAGATAAAACTTATATTTAGAAAATATATGAGGTATTAGAGGACTATTTAACTTGATTTTCAAAAATTACAAAGAGATTTCTGGCCATTCTAGCAGTTAATAGATGCTACTAGACTTTTGGGGGAAAAAAAACAAAACTAAATGTTCTGAAATAATTTAGTGCTGCTTCAGTACTTCATCCTTACAAGCATCTATGCCTTTTTTGTATAGGTTTTCCCTTTACCCATGCAGAGCCTAAGACAGTGATATGCAAATTTCTTGGGACAAATAACAATTTTGATATGGTTTCATTTTGTGACATTAATGATTTTGCATGTGTGCTTCTATAGAAATCAGATTAACTCGTAATATCTGTCCCCGACCAGATGAAAATAGATAGAGCTGGTTTCCTCATCTTGAATTATTTCTCTGTCTGATAAAAGTTAGATGTCTTGCCACGTGTGCATTTTGCTGGTTTCTTTTTGTTTTTTAATAATGGAAAATATTCCATTGCTATGAAAATTCTGATTATATGTAAGACAGAGATACACTACAATGCTAACAATTAGGCAAAGATAATTTTTACTGATGAAGCACATTTTTTTTTTCATTCAAGGCTATACAAAAACTTTTTTCAGAAGTCCTGTTTTCAAGACAATTGAGTAGGGAAGATTATAGAGAGGGCAACCTCCTTAAGTGAATAAGCTGTTTGTAGGTAGTTTAGGCTAGTACCTTTTAAACACATAATTTATAGTAACTACAATGTAAGCAGAATTTAGCACAGTTTAGTCTAGTATGTGTTACAAATGACACATATTCACTGAAGTAAGCACTCTATTAAGTAATGTTTAAGTATTTAAAAGTAATAAAACTGGGGGAGAGGATTCTGGGAAGATGGAAGAGTATCAGAAAATTCCAAGCTCTTTAGATTTCTTCTACAAACAAGACAAAATAGTGCCTCAGGGTTAACATAGAGAGGCAAAAATAAACAAGAGTTGGGGCAGAACAATGGTCCTCCTGGGACAAGCAGAGAAGATCCAAAAGAAGATCCCAGGACAGAGGTTTGAAACACTTTCAGGCTAGCTGTGCTGAAATCACAAGTGTCAAGCCCTGGGCGTAGCTGGATTGGGAGGTACCCTTGGCCTCAGCCACAGGAATTTTCACCTCCCAAACAGTCTGGGAAATCAGGTGTCTGAGTGGGGGAAGATTGAGGGAACTTCTGCTGACAAGGGGCAGTAGGCCTAGCCATGCTTCTGAGGCATGGTCCTGAGTGAGAAAGATGAGTGCAGAAGCAGTGTGGCAGGGAAACTGCTGGCTATGGGCACTTACAGGAGAGCTGAGTTCTTGGTCTCAGCTCTAGGCCAGAGGGGAGAACTGAAGGTCACAGCCACTGGAGAGCCACTTGCTTTCAGGGAGTAAGAGCATTTCCAGAATGGTGCCAGGGGCCCTAGCTGTTGCTTGGAGGGGGAAAGGAGTGCAGAGGTTTGGCCCAGGGCAAAGCTCAAAGAATAACAGTAAGAAGGACCTGAGGCCAAAGGCTCTATCCCCTACGCCCGAAGATTCGAGGTGATTATAATAATAAGCTGCTAAAAAATGAACAGGCACAGGAGAAAGAACCCCAACATAGAACCCAACATGGTTCTATAGAGAAGACCAGGGTTCATCTTCAGAGGAGTATACTGAAGCAAAAAAAAAAGCCTCTTCCACTTCAAAGAGTAATGTCAAATGGTCACCTGCCCAAAAAAGAATTCACAGAAGAACTCAAAAAAGACTTCAAAAATCAAATAAGAGAGACTGAGGAAAATTTTTTAAAAACTAAGAACAAGCCAAGAAAAACAAGGAGATTATGAAAAGAAAGTCAACCAAGCAGAAAAGGAGATCCAGAATTTTAAGGAAGAAAATGACTCTTTGAAAATTAGAATTGGGCAAGGGGAAGCCAGCAAAGTTATAAGAGACCAAGAAATAATAAAACAAAATATAAAGAATGAAAAATAGAAGAGAATGTGAAAAATCTTATAAGAAAAACAAATGATCTGGAGAACAAATCAAGAAGAGAAAACATAAGAATAATTGGACTACCTGAAAGCTACAATCAAAGAAAGAATCTTGATAAAATAATACAAGAAATAATTAAAGAAAATTGTCCTGAAGTGTTAGAAAAAGAGGGAAAAGTAGAAACAGAAAAAAAGCCACCAATCAAGATCCTCAGAGGAAAACCTACAGGAATATCATAATTAAATTCCAAAATCCCTACGTTAAGGGGAAAATATTACTAGCAACAAGAAAAAAATAATTCAAATACGTGGGGGCCACAATTAGAACAACACCTACCAGCAGCCACACTAAAAGACCACAGGTCTTGGAACATTATATATCAAAAAGCAAAAGAACTGGGATTGTGGCAAAGTTAAGTATAATCTGGAATGTAAAACAAAAACAAAAACCGGGCATTAAATGAATTGACAGATTTTCAGGATTTTATTGCAAAAAGACCAGAACTAAATAAAAAACTTGACATTTAAGATCCAAAAGAAATACAAAGTAAACATCAAAGACTAATTACAAGTGACTCAATAAGGACAAATTGTTTACTTTTTATACGTGGAAATGTAAATCATATCTCTAAGATTTGTCATTAGTAATTGGATAGTTTGAAAGAAAGAGTAGGGTAGAGCCCAGTATGATGTGATTCTAAAAAGCAAAATGATGTAGGAAATGGCAAAAAGAGCAATTACCTAATACCAATGAGGTACAAGAGGAAGGACTGATACAGAAGAATTAGGTGGGGGTAGTTCTGGAACTCTACTTTCATTGAGAATGGGTTAAAGAGGGAACTATATCTATCTATATATCTACACATATATGTATATATGCATATATCTAGAAGGGCATAAAATTTTCTAAATTCAGAAAGAAGTAAGAGGGCAAGGGGATGTGGGGGGAGAGGATAAGGGAAGAATAGGGAATAGGATGGGGGGATAGAAGGGTGTGTAGATTAATGGGAATGTTTTAAAGAAGGAACAACACACACATATATATTTACAAAAGTATAAAATCTAAAGTCAGAATGAAATAATAGGGTAAGGGGATAGGATGATAGGAGAGAATAAGGGAGGGATTCTTGGAGGGAGTGGTAGGTTAAGGAATAGAAGGGCAAGATAGCAGGTAGAAATAAAGTAGAGGAGTGAGAAGGGATAGTGAGGAAAATAGGAAGGAGGAAAATATAGAACAAGTAATTATAGTTTAGAATGTGAATTGGATGAATTTACCCATAAAATGGAAACTGATAGCAGACTAAAAATTTGAATTCAACAATATGTTGCTTTTAGGAAATGCTATAAAAATGAGAGATACACACAAATATAAAATAAAGGTCAGGAGTAGAATTTATTATGTAAAAAAGCAGGAATAGTAAATATCAGACAAAGATCTCATCAGATCTCAGACAAAGTTAAAGCTAAAATCAGACAATCAAAAGAGAAAAATAGGGAAACTACACTATGTATTAGCGATATTAATCAATAGTTTTAGACCATGTAAAATAACTAGACGGTATAAAAAATATGAGAGTACACCTGCCAAAACAGACACAGGAACTATATGAATACAAATGCCTTTTGTATAAACAAAATTAGATATAAATAACTGAAGTAATATTTATTGTGCATGGGTAGGTAAAGTTAATATAAGAAGAAAATGACAATTTTACCTAACTGATCTATTTATGTAATACCATCCCAATTAAATTACTAAAAAAAAACCCTTACTGAGTCAGAAAAAAAATTATAACAAGGTTCATTTGGAAGGGCAGAGGGTCACTAACTTCAAGGAAACAAGGGGAAAAAGAAGTGAAGGAACTAGATTCAGTAGTATCAGACCTTAAACCAAATTACAAGGTGAGAGCAGTGTTGAAGTGTAAAATTGATAATTTTGATTATTTTAAATTAAAAATTTCCTGTATAAATAAAACCTATGTAGCAAAGAATAGAGGGAGTGCAGAAAATTAAAAAAAAACACCAAACCTCTCATAGACAATCTACCAGATACAATGTGATTGGTCTGGAATATTGTTGTAGTGTAGGAAATGATGACCTGGTGGATTTAAAAAATATGGAAAGACTTAGACTTATAAAGGAAGATGCTATCCACCTTCAGAGAAACAGATGACAAGGGGAAATAAGTATAATGTGGTCTTATGTATATGCTTTTGAGTGTATATGTTATGTATGTTTATGGATATCTATATGTATGTATATATGTATATGCATATATGTATAAATAAATACATATACATACATATGTGTATGTGTATATATCTATATCTATATCTCTGCACTTAATTGTAGCCTTCTGGGGTGGGGGGAAGAAGGAGAAAAAATAAAATAAAAAGTACACAGCAGAGGACAAAAGAAAACATGCAAGGAAGCAAAGAGATGGACAGCTTTGAAAATAACATGTAGTATTTATTATATAGGTTTTCTTGAAAAGGAAATTTATTGCTTATATTGAATCCTCTCATGTTCTTCTATGTACATGGCAATGCATTTTTTCTTATCTTATTGTGTGTTTAAGTTTAAAATAAATTCAAATATAATGACAGAAAGAAAAATAAATAAAAATAAAACTGATTTTCAAAAAAAAAACTTTAATATTAAATCAATACAGATTCAGACTAGAAGACTTAAACTCAATGAGCCTGAATTAGTTAAATTTTATGTGGCAGTGCTTTTCCCTACAAAGGGAAGCCAAGTTGCAGTAAACTATTATCTTAGTAGCATGAAAGGTGATATACCTCCTTAAACACCTCACTTACTTCAATATTAGGGAATAAGTCAGGTGTGGATTCAATATAATTCACTATTTGTTTTTTTTCTCTCAAACCACAAACATGATAATCTTGTTATGATAATTAATTTTCTTTCAGCTGAACAGAACCCAGTGTTTTTGAATTCTATTTGGGGGGCACTCTTGAACAGCTTTTCATCAAATGGACTAGTGGTTTCCAGGGGAGTTTTTTGTATTTATATGGGAAATATAATGATGATTTTAAATTGAGAGACTATTAAATTACACCACTGCACATTAAAGTTCTTTGCTTGGCTGATGGAGAAATAACTGCCTGTGAAGCCAAATTTCAGGTACAGAAATAGAGACACTTCAATAGTTCAATAAGTCACTCTATAGCAAAGGTAGATTCTACTTTCAAAGTAACCATAAATATTATATGGAGGTTTTATATGATTTTGAGAATAAAAACCTATTATGATTTAGATATCAAAATGTCATTGTGTACAAGTGCATAAATAATAGGGAATTATCTAGTTATTTCTGAGTTTTACATGGTTAAGTACGTAGGAAGTTAGATGGTACAGTAGATAGACCATTAGACCTGGAGTCAGGAACACCCGAGTACAAATGCAGCTTCAGAAATTACTGTGTGACCCTGGTCAATTAACCCTGGTTTTTCTGTTTCTTCAACTGTAAGATGGGGATAGTAATAGCATCTAAATCACAGGGTTGTTGTCAGCATCAAATGTGACAATATTTGTAAAGCACTCAATACCATACCTGGCACATAGTAGGCTTTATACAAATGCATAATTTCCCCCTCCCCTTAAGTGAGTTAAAAATTACTAGAGAAATAAAATCCATTTTCACAGATCATGTCAATGCTTCAAAAGGTCTAGGGTTTTATTGGTGTGGGTACTCCCTCCACTGATGCAGATGCCTTCCTTCTATGCCTCGGAAGATGGTTTCTGTGCACTCAATACTGAGGCTTCCCCCTTCGAAACACCTGGTGGCCAATTTCTGATGATAGGTTTCTTCAAACGTAATCAAGATTGGTACTCAGACATCAGACTATCCTTGAAACTATCTGAGATTGACAGGACCATAGCTCAGGCCAGTACAGTGATTCAGACTTGGGATTGGATCTCAATGTACTGTAAAATTCAATAAAGATGAATTTATTTACATTAAAAAGATACAATTTACTAATTTAAATCAATGTTGGCCTATGGCAAGCAACGTTGAGTAAGAAAGATGTCCACCAAGACAGTGGGAATAGCTCTAAGTAACTGTGGCAATTCCTCCATAATCTGGGCTTTTTATGACTCAAGTGACAAAGAAACGGCACCAATAATTCAAGCTCAAAATCCCCTGGATCAAGCATATCCCAAATATGGTTTTTGTATCCCCTTAAAACAAAAATAATCCAGCCCAACCTGAGAAAAGCATCCTGCTTCTACTACAAAGTACTAGAGGCTGTGTTCTGTTAGCCTTTGAAAACCCTATGGCAATGTCATACCAAGATGGATCATATCATCCTTAAAAGGTTAGACAGAACACTAAAGATAAAGTAAATATTTGAAAGTGAATTATATTTCTATAGATTTGTTTTGGTACTTTTTTTCAGGGTGTCAGTGTAGAAGAACATAAAGAATAGTGGATGTGGACGCAGAGGACTTGCAGCTCTGTTACTACTTGTGTGACCTACAGCAAATCACTTAACCTCTCTTCCTTGTTTTCCTCATCTGTAAAATGAGGGTATTAGTTTAGGTAATTTCTAAGATCTCTTCCAGCTAGAAATGACATGAATAATTGGTTCATGTCTATGCTTTTAATAACTTTCCTTTTAATTTAGAAAAAAAGATAGGTTGCATTTTTTTGCATCATTAAAACTGTCATTGAAGCATATTCACTGGGTTCAGGAAACCAGTAAAGATATGACAAAAAAATCTAGTCTATGATTTAGAATATTTATAATTTTTGTATTTTGAAACAATTACAATAATGCATTTTCATGAGCCAAGCTTCCAATTCAGCAGGCATTTATTGAATGTCTACCACATTCTTGGCTCTGGTGTTACGGAAGAGAGAGAGGGCTATATAGAAAGAGGGGCTAAACTTGTGATCTCATTGGCTTAGGGGACTCTCTGCATAAGGAAACTCCATCTGCCAATGCAAGTTATCACCTTTACAACTTAGAGTCTTAGAGAGTTAAGCATGTGGCCCAGGGACATACAGTGAGTGTATTTCATAGGTGGGATTTGAACCCAGGTCTTCTAAGCTGGTTTTGTAGTCACTCTGACTCGCAAAGACTGTCTTATACTGGGCTTTTTTCTACAAGTAATTGTTAGATTTAGGGAAACGTGACTTAACTGACAATGAATATCTAAATTGGAATCCAGATGATAATGGATAATTCTATGTGTGTGTGAAAGAAATTCTCAAGTTACTTTTGAGTTTTATATCATTGCACATTAAATTACCCCACTGCACATTAAAGGTTTGTGCTTGGTTGATTATATTATTCCTAGAAAGCTAGATTGTCCCTGCTACATAAGTCATTCCCTGGTAGTAAATTAGGCTATTATCGAGGTGCACTGATTCTTTCAAGACAAAATGGAATCATTTAGAGTACTTAGCCACTTGAAAGAATAGAGACTAGATTTCAGCCTGAACAATAAGATAATCTTAATATTTTGTAGGGGGCTAATTACGGGAGTTTCTGATCAACTTGTAAGACTTTGGGATTTGAATTTTTTTTTTTTAGGCAATTGGGCTTAAGTGACTTGTCCAGGGTCACACAGTTAGTAAGTGTCAAGTGTTTGGTCTGAGGCCACATTTGAACTCAGGTCCTCCTGACTTCAGGGCCGGTGCTCTATCCACTGCGTCACCTAGCTACCCCTTGATTGTATTTTCTTATGGAAGATGTGGATATGCTGCTTAGCACCTCATGGAAGATGGGTTTCTGTAACTTGAGATGAAAAATTAATCTTGGATTTTTGTGAGGGTAGTCATCCATCCCTTTGTGTTGAGTCTATAAAATAGACTGAACAGAAACTTTTGTTTTGTCTGTGAGATCCTAAGAGAGCCATAGAACTTAAAATGAACTTGAACTCCAGGGAAAGAGAGTTCCTTTCTTCCTAGCAGTCAATAATGGCTGCCTTGGAGTACAGACACATGGGAATTGCATTTGTTCTCATCCTTGTGGCTCATTAAAGTTCATGGACCCTAAGTTCCAGGCTCCAGCCTTGAAAGGTATAACCTTTTAGCCCAAGAGATGGGAAAATATGGTCAAGAGGTAAGGATTCCTGAACCCCTACCTTTATTTCCTAGGCAGTGCTACTGTTGGAGTTATCTCTTTAGCAACTGTAAGCTTGAGAGTGAGAATCCAGTCTTCTAGAAAGAGAAAGGGAGTTCCCTAATTAGCATCAGCCTCTTGAGTGGAAGAGATAGCACACATGGCCTTCTCACAGCTGGAAGATAAGGAAGAGACTGGAACCTCGACACAGAGGAGACCCATATCTAGTTTTCCTTTTGCTATTATTTAATCAGACACTGAAGGTTTTATGAGAAGGGGGGGGTCTCTCTAGAAACCAAACATTGATATTCCATCTGAGGGGAGTGCAAGGCTTTAGGGTGGTACTATAAGGCTAAATGCTAGCACATATCTCTGGGATGAAAGAGAGGCTCACCAGAATGTTGGGCCCTTGCCTATCTAGTAACCCCAAATTTAACTTCTGAAAGGAGTCTGAACTATAGAGTGGCCCTGTGAATCTGGGGGCCTATGGAGGGCAAGATTCATTGATGAGGAAGGAGAATTACATTTTTTGGTGAAGGGCTATTGAAAGTTCTTGCGTTGTTTTTGAATTTTCTGTGGGGTAGAGTGACAACTATCAACCCAATATGTTTTGCCACCTTAAGATTTTATAAATAATCTGGGTACCATTTAATTCACATCTGTGGAGACCTAGATATAAGCTATATGTGTGTGTGTGTGTGTGTGTGGGTGTCCCCACACACCCACACACTTCCCAGAGTAAACTCAAAGTGAGGGTAGGGAAGGGGTGAAAGTGAGTGATCTTGGTTGCCTATTAGAGTTGTCTCCAATATTAGATATAATTGACATGAGCCCAGAACTTTACAGCTAAAACCATTTGTCAGAGGAGTTCAATATACAACAACAGTTAACACAATTCAAATATACACATTCAACGAGTTATCATTGTACAATAGTGTGATATTGGTTAGAATGGAAGTTAGAACTATCATCATTGCTTACTCATTTTTATTTTAATTTTATACATAATTTAGATAACAAAAATGCAGTAATACTGCAGAGTGAATGGGGCTGGAGGCGGAAGAATATCTCTTGAAGTTATAATATAGAAGAAGACTATCATGAGGAACTGTTACCTAGAAGTAGAGTCACAGCCAAAGGACTAGAGTACATAGAAGCAGAAACTTAGCTGGGAGAATGAAGGCAGCATGATCCCACCTTCACTTCTTCAAATCATTTTTGATTATGCTCTTAGTGGTAGGTTCCTTAGAGTTTATCGCCATGCTCCTTTCTAACAAGACTAAGAAAGGTACAATAGACCCATGCACCTTCAGCAATCAGTCCATATCCAGCAATGTTCTTATTAGCACTTACTATGTGCCAGTTATTGTGCAAAGCATCGGGGATGCAAAGAAAGGCAAAACATCTTCCTTTCTTCTGGAGATTCCATTCTCATAGCTTGTGCTGTCATTCCATCCTATCTTCTCTAGCAGATTGTCCTTCCTATAATCCTTACTCTCTCACTAATCTTCAGTCATTCCCTATCTCCTGGCTGCTTCCCTAACTGCCTAGAAATACATCCATCTCTTCCCCATCCTTAAAAAACCGCTAATTTGATCTGACCATTCCAACTAGCTTCATCCTATATCTCTTCTCTCTTTCATGGCTAAACTACTTAAGAAAGTTGTCTACAGTCGATACCTCCACCTCTCTTCTCCCTCACTTCTAAACTTTGTACAATCTGCCTTCCAACCTCATCATTCAACTGAAATTGTCCTCTCCAAATTTATCTGAATTGACATATTTAACGGCCTTTACTCAATTCTCGTGCTTCTTGACCTCTCAGCATCCCTTCACATTGTTGATCACCCTCTTTTCTGGATATTCTCTTCTCTAGGTTTTTGTGACCCTGCTCTCTCCTGATTCTCCTCCTGCCTGATTGCTCCTTCTCAGTCTCTTTTGCTTTGTCTTTCTTTGTATCTGCAGTCCTCAGCACAGGGCCTAGCACATAGTAAGTAATTAATAAATTCTTGTTGTTATTATTGATAATAAGACGATGATGGTGAGGAGGAGGAAGATGCAGTCAAGGCAGCCCAATTAAGCTCAAATGATTCAGAGCTAAGTGTTGGCAAGAAATCAATTCTAGAAGCTGTCCAAACTACAAAGATCACCAAGATTTGCCCTTTGGGAAAGTTGACCTTATTTTCAATGCCAGGAATTGATAATAGGTTTTAAACAGTAGATACACTAAGGCTAGACTTGAAAACTAGTCCAACTCCTTATTCCTGTTGTTGTTTAGACATTTCAGTAATTTAAAATGAGGAGTCTGTATGTTACTCCTCTCTTCAAGAAGTTTTGATGGGTCTCTACTTCATCTAATAAAAAATGTAGACTCCTTTCTATCATTTAAATCCCTTTGTAGTCTGGCTCCAGTCTCTTTTTCCAGGCTGACTATACATTCCTTCCATTCATCCATTCAATGCCTAGTTACCTATTCCCTGAATACATTCCATTTCCTGCCTCTGGGCATCTCAGATGGGTGTCTGAATACACTGAGATTTTCACACACCTCATGTTAACTTACAATTCACACTGAACTCTTTGTTATCTCCCATTCTATTACCCAATATCATCCATTAACAGGCACTTCCACACATTTACTGAAACCTGATTTCTCTTGATTATACTTAGTCTCCCAATTGCCCCAGTTAAATTTAGTTACACATGATAATGTCATTTCAATGCAATCTCCCCAACCCACTCCAACACAAAAACCCCTAGCCTAATATTTAGCAGAGACTTTTGGAAAAAGAAACTTTGTTCTGAATAATTAAGTACTTGTGAATACATGAATAAGAAACAGTTTTTGGTGAATAACCAAACTTACTGTTATCTAGATAGAAAACACTAACTTATATATAAGCCATATAATGCAGACACTACACTTTTGGGGTCTGTTATTCCTTTCCATTGTATTTTTCTTTAATTTATCCTGGCTGTTATATAATAGTACAACAAATGCGAAACTAAGCAAACTACATTAATTTATAATGAACCTCAGTTTGAATGTTTAGATTTTGTTGCAAGGAGGCCTTATTCTAGAGACATTCCAAATCAGAAGTAAATTGCCATGTAAATGTTATGCTACTGTAGGTGTAGTCTTATTGTTATGGAACCATTTTATGTTGCTTTAACTAGACTTACTTCCTTTTTGGGGAGCATTTCTCATTAAAGGTGTTATTCTGTTCTTATTATTTTGGCTTCAAGAAAACAAATGCAAAAAAATGTGAGCAAATAAAAGAAATAAGGATCCAGAAACTTGCAAAAACAACAATGATGCCCCTACACAAAAACAAATCTGAGAACAGAGAAACCTAAAGCATATATTTCTAGGAAGGATTCATTGAAAAGTTTGGTTATTTGTTATTAATAGTATGCCTTTACCTTATAACAGTCCTTTTAAAATCTCAAAAGAGATCATGTGCCTTACATGTAAATAAAACACTTTGCCAGCTTATATAAATGTTGGTTATTATCAATAGCATTATCAATCATTTATTAAGTGTCTTTATTAAATATAATCATTTATTAAGTGTCTACCACTACATGTCAAACATTGTGGTAGTCACTGGGTATACCAATACAGAGGTGATACAATTCTTACCCTCAGAGCATTTACAATTTACCTGGTGGTGGTGATGGTGAAAATGCAATTGTTTTCACAGATAAGTGATTTGGGTGTGATGGAGGACCGACAGTTTCGAGAGATCAGGAATGGTCTCTTTGAAGGAGGTTGCATTTGAACTAAACTTTGAAGAATGCTGGTGTTTCCAAGGGGTGGAGGTGAGCTAACAGAGCTTCCCAGGCATGAGGGTCAGCCTCTGTAAAGGCCCAGAGCCAGGAGATAAAATGTATACAGGGAATAGGTAATGAGGCATAGAATTGTGAATGGGAGGAATGTGTAGTCAGCTTGGAAAAAGAGACCGGAGCCAGACTGTGAAGGGATTTAAATGATAGGAGTCTACAATTTTTTTTAGATGAAGTAGAGACCCATTGAAACTTCTTGAAGAGGGGAGTGATATACAGAATCCTCATTTAACAGATTACAAACAGATCTAGGGAAGTTAAGTGATTTGTCCAGGGTCACAAAGGTACTTTATTATTATAGGGGCAGCTAGGTGGCACAGTAGAAAGTATATCTGCCCTGGAGTCAGGAAGTCCCGAGTTCAAATGTGGCCTCAGACACTTACATAATAGCTGTGTGACCCTGGCCAAATCACTTAATTCTGTTTGGCTCAGTTTCCTTATCTGTAAAATGAACTGGAGAAAGAAATGACAAATCACTCCAGTACCTTTGCCAAAAAAATCCCAAATGGGGTCACACAGAGTTGGATGCAACTGAAATGTCTAAACAACAACAACAGCAAAGGTAATAAGTGGAAGGACTAGGATTCAAACCCAGGTCCCCTGACTCTAAACTCAGTCCTCTTTTCACACAGTAATCAGAGGGTATATTCAAAAGGTTACTCTGGCAACAGTGAGAAGAATAAATTAGAAAGGAAATCACTTGAAGGCAGGAAAACCAATTGGGAGGCTATTATAATAATCTAGGTAAGAAGTGACCGGGGCCTGAACTATGGCAGTTATACAGGGAGCAGAAAGTAGGTGACAGAAGCTAGACATACTGGCAAAGTAAAACTGAGAAGATTTTGAAAATTACTGGATATGTGGGATGAAGTAGTTGGTGAGAGAAAAATGAAACATCACTCAGATTTGATTCTGGGAGATTGGTTTATCATCAACCGAAATAAGGAAGTTAGAGGAAAGGATATGTTTTAGAGGGAAGATGATCTGTTCTTTTTCAGACATGTTCAATTTAAAATGTTAGGAAGATACCTATACGAAGATAATCAGCAGGCAGCTGGAAATATGGGACTAAAAACTTGGTAGCAGTCCTGATTTGAGAGTTCTGTATAGAGGTGATAACCAAATTTATGAAAGTAGATGAGATGACTTAAGGATAGAGGATGGAGTGAGAAGGATGGAGGGTCAGTGACAGAGCCTCGGGGGACACCCATAATGGTTGTGAGAGGAGGATAAGGGACAAAGGAGACAACGGAAGATCAAAGAAGTAGAAGGAGTGCACATCATCACAGTGTAGGGTCATATAGGTCAAGGGAAGAGAAAATCAAAGTACAGGGTCTGGTCAACATCACTAAATTCTATGGAAAAGTCAAGGAGGATGAGGACAGAAAAAGTCATGAGATTTGACATTTAGCAAATTATTATTTATGAATTCTCTCCTTGGATAGGATGGTTTCAGTAGAATGGTTGGTATGGCGCAAGATTACAGGAGTTTGAAGAGTGAGTGATGAAGACAGGAAGCCAGCTGCACACACTATTATTTCTAGGTATTTTTTAGTGATCCTGTGAGGGAGCAACGGGATCAAGGGAAGTTTTTTTCCTTTACAATAGGTGAAATGAGCAGGCCTTTAGGCTGAGAGGAAGGGGCTGGTAGAAAATGAAAGAAGGAAGCTACATGAAAGAGAGTCTCATTGGTGGAGCAAAATGATGGTGAAAATGGGAGGAGTTGGAATCATGGCTACTGGTTAACTGCGGCATAGAGGAAGGACATCTATTTCTTTGAGGTCAGAGAGAAAGAAAAAAGAACAGAACAGATAAAGACCATGAGAGGCTTGGAGGAACAAATGAGCAGAATTAAAGGAATTCACAGTAATCTTCTTAGTAAAAAGAAGAAAAGACTATCTTTTGAGAGTGAGGTAGGACAACTTATATAGTTGGGAGATTGAGAAAAGACATTGAGCCAGTAAAAGGAGATTAAAAGGGCTGGTACATAGCATTCAGGGCTCAATTAAGGTAATAAAAAATTGCTGTGGGCCTAGTCAGAATGATAAAGTGTTTTCCTCCAGTAGCAGTCAGTAACTTGAGAGTTAGAGCAGAGGGAGAGATTAACATGGTGGGAATATCATAAAGTCCAGGGGACAGAGGATTTGAGAAAGTAGATGAGATAGTACTATTTAAGTAACTGACCATAAGGTTAAGCCTGAGTAAGGAGATATGTGAAGTTTGATAGATGTCAATAATAGGAAGAAATTGAAGGATGGAAAATAGAAGTATGTGAGTGAGTGAATGAAGTGGAAAGACAAACAACCATGGTCAAAGAGGGAATTTCTGGATTTAGATCTTAGCATCAAAGGAATTTTGACATATGGGAGATGCTGAAGTATAGTAGAACTGGAGAAAACAAAAACTGAGGGATTTAAGGAACTGAGAAACAGTGTGTTAGAAGAGTCATCAATGTGCATATTAAAATTCTAAGAATGATGAGAGAGAAAAGGGTAGAGTAGGAGTTAGTTGCAAAGTGTCAGGTGTCAAAGTCACAAAAAATATTTGAGAACTGTCCAGGAGATGGATGGATTACTGAGACAAAGCTTGGGAAAAGTTAATATATCTCGATGGCATGAGCTTCAAATGAGGAGTAGTTGTTGACAGAGCAAGGGTTTGGAAATGGCAGTGGGAGGCAAAGAATATGTAGACTTCACTTTCAAACACTCTGAATTATGAGAAATAACAAAAGAAACAGAATTGGACAGAGAAATCAGAGATGTAGAGTTTTGGGAAGAGGTTAGTTTCAATTCATGCAAAGCAGTGGAAAGATTATAAGAGAAAGAATTAACAATGGAGCATCTGAGAGATGAGAGATGATGGGGGAGGAGGGGAAAAGGGGGGTATAGCCTCAGTTTTTTTGGGGGGCAGTGGGGTTAAGTGACTTGCCCAGGGTCACACAGCTAGTACGTGTTATGTGTCTGAGGCCGGATTTGAACTCAGGTCCTCCTGAAACCAGGGCTGGTGCTCTATCCACTGCGCGACCTAGTTGCCCCCACCTCAGTTTGTTGTTTTTTTTTTCAGTGAAATGTGAGGCAAGGTTTTCAACTGGGAAGGTGGGAAGATGGGGAGCCATGGAAGGTTTGAGGAAATTTGGAAAAGTTTGGAAAGCCATGATGGTGAGTAGGAGTGAATTGATTAGAGAGGTGTAAAAGGATTGCTTTGCTGCAGTAAGGGCCCAGTGATGATAAATTCATAGTGGACCCACTTAGCAGGGTTCCATTATTTTCTCTAGTTCTGTTCAGCAGTACAAGAAAAGAAACCAAAGTAGAGGATTGTGGTAGTTTATCCAGAGTTTGGGCTTGGCAGGGTAAGAACAGTGATATGATAAGGGGCAAGAGAGTCAAGAGCAGGGGACAGTGCAGTGAACCATAGGTTCACCCTGGGACAATGAGCTGGAGAAGCTTATAAGAGAGGCATATTACTGAGTAAATGCAGCAGTCTATGGGGTGAAGCAGCTTTAAGTTTCCACTTAAATTTTTGTATGAGAGTGGAGTCAGGGAATATGCGAACCAGTTTCCCTAAAAGGTGTGGTTTCCCCAGTTTAGCCTTCCTTTCCTGCTTCATGCTGGATCATGTCCTCTTTGACAAGTAAATGGCTAGGAACACATACGAGTATTGACTTTCTCTGAGGCCTAAAGGCAGAGAAATGACCTCCTCCCCCCAAAAAAGGATAGGACGTCTTACGTTACAAAAGATAGGAAATAGTTCTATAACTCTGTTACGTAACTATAGCAGAACCACAAATTATCATGACATAGTGTTACCTGATTGAAATGACAATTACATGCCTAGAATAATTAGAAATAATGCAAGTTGAAGTTCCTCTCACAAAACTGCTACGAGTATTAAGATGCCAGTAAAACCTGTTGCTTAATACATTAATATTCTAAGCATCAGGCTTACTTATCTCAAGATCTCCTTAATTAGAAGTGTATCCAACTCTTTAGAGAAGGATGAAATGAGGGAAGCATTTAAATAGAAAGAATCAAATCAGAAATGTGAAATCTGTGGCAACTTTAACATATTAAACATTTATAATTATGTTTTAATGAACATATCTATTTTTGTTTGCCAAAAAGTATACCTAACTTATTTGACATGGGAAAATACTGTTGTTAATGTTTGTGTCCTACTGACCTACCCACGAGTTTCTTCACATAAACTAATTTTAAACATTGACAGCTTACACAAAACTTCTCAAAACAATGAGAGTTGTTAATCACTAGAGTTGACTGCTTAGGAAGACCATATTTAAACAAAGGGGAGCTATCTATTTGCTGAGGATAAGGGCATTTCAGTTGAAGGTTGGTGGATAAACTAGGTTACTTCATAGTATTCTCTTCATGTCTGTGATATCATGAAATGTTCATAAACTCTTGAGGATTATAAACCCTTCGAGGGCTACAACTCTATTTTCTAATCCCCTTAGCAGTTGGAATAGTGCTTTGCCCACAGTAGATGCTTAATAAATGGTTATTTCAATGGAGGAATTTTTTATGTTTGCTGATCAACATTTTCAGCTTCTTATAAAATTTCTCTTCAACTATTATAAATTAATAAGCCAGTTTAAATAAAATATCTAAAATATTATTTTAAGTATTTTTCCAGATTTTTTTCTTTTTAATTAACAAGCATATTTATTTTCTCTCACTCTAACCTCACTAAAAAAAGAAAAACAAATATTCAGAATCAAGTAAAACAAATTGCCACATTGGCCCATGCATGTCTCGTTATACATCTTGTAGCCATCACCACAGGAGATGGTGATGCTTCATCATCAGTCCTTTGGAATCATTATTGGTCATTGCATTGATCAGTATTCTTAAGTATATCAAAGTTGCTTGTCATTAAAATGCTATTGTAATTTGTTCTGGTTTTGATCACTTCATTCTGTATCAGTTCATATACGTCTTTCCAGATTTCACTGAAATCATGTCTTTTATAATTTTCTTCCGCATAATAGAATGTCATTACTTTAATGTATTATAACTTGTTCATTTGACAATTGATGGCTATTTCCTTAGTTTCCAGCTCTTTGTCATTACAAAAGAACTGCTATAAATTTTCTTTTGTGCATATAGGTCTTTTTCCTCTTTTTTGGGCTCTCTTTGAGGAGCTTAGTAGTGGTATGGCTGTGCTAAGGGGAAATACACACAAATGTACTTTTGGACCAAGTTCCAAACTGTTTCAGAATGGCTGAACCAATTTACAACTCCACCAAAATTACATTAATGTACCTGTTTCTCCAAAGTCCCTACAACATTTATCATTATCTTTTTTATGTCATTTTTGCCATTCTGGTGGGTATAATGTAGAATAACAGAGTTGCTTTAATGTGCATTTCTTTAATTTTTTTTGGGGGGGGGAGCTAGGCAATGGGGTTAAGTGACTTGTCCAGGGTCACACAGTTAGTAAGTGTCAAGTGTCTGAGGCTGGATTTGAACTCAGGTCCTCCTGACTCCAGGGCCAGTGCTCTAGCCACTGTGCCACTAGCTGCCTCATCTTTAATTTTTTTTAATGACTTGATAGCTTGAATTTTCTTTTGAAAACCATCTTTGTATAATTTGACCATTTATTACTTGAAGAATTTCTTATAAATCTGAATCAATTTCTTTTATAACTTGGAAAGGAGACAAAAGATTATTTTGAAAATGCAATTTCCCTAATTTTTTTTAGGAACTTACTAAAGTAAGCTATATATTTACAGTATACAGAATATGTAGACAAGTCTTATTTCACTTTCATTATGATAATGGATACTAAAAATACTTGTCTGAATTTCATTTTATCACTTAATAAAAATAAATAAGCTTACATAAAATTTAACAATGCTAGAAAAGAAATAAAATGGTGAGAGGCACTATAATATTCTGGGAGTTCCTAGTCAGGTTTTCATGACTCATTTTCTGTAGCATCCTGGTATCTGATCTCCCTGCCTCCAGTCTCCTCTTTCCCCAATCTCCAATACTGTATATAACTTGAGGCCAATTTGATTGTGTCTTTCTTGGATACTAAAGAGCTGACCAAATTCTTGACCAAAAACTCTCAAAACTTCCCAGAATAAGAATTATGCACCAGAGATAAAGTAATTGAAGCTGTTTTTACAGGCCAAGACATCAAGAAATTTAAGCAACCTGCTTAATAAAGAGCAGGGAGGGCTAATCCTTAATCCACAAAGGGTTCTCTGCCTAACTCATAAAGGTGTTCTCTTAGCACCCCTTCCCCATCCCAAATGCTATGGCAGATCAACCTAACTTAACTCACAATCTCATACACTGAGATCCACACAGCAATTTCTTTGCTGCTGCTACACTCACTATTAGAACACCCTGCCTCCATCCTTACACTATCATCTTGTTCCACTAAACAGCAGGTCACAATTTTGACCAAGCTCTTGTATAGCAGGGAGAGGTATAGGAAAACAAGCATGTTCTCCTTGGGATAGCAGTGTACTGCAGCAGCACTCAGCCAAAGAATTTAAGAACAGTGGGAACTGAGACAGAGAAGTGCTCTCTCTCTCTCTCTCTCTCTCTCTCTCTCTCTCTCTCTCTCTGTATTGGGGGGGGTAATGGAGAGAAAGCTGTACCAGGGTTGAAGGAAAGGGGCCCAACATCTACCTAAGTCCAGTTCTACACCCTCAGAAGACACATGGGGCAGGATTGAGGATGGAGAACAGTGATTCCCCAATGTGGGAGGAGGCAGAAATAGCTTTGAGGTCCATTTCTCAGGGGATCCATCATTAAATCGGCAGAAGTTAGAAAGTAAGAGATAGCAGAATATGAGGATAAAAAAGAATGAAATTACAAAAAATCTCAATGACAAAAAACTGAGAAAACTCAGTTACAAACCCAGTACAGAAGCAGATAAATAAAGAAGATACTAAAATAGAAGAGAAGATGCCATTTAGAAATTTAAATGAGTCCAAATATCTCTAATTGTGCCATTCTCTTAAGATGTTACATTTACTCTCTACTGCTTATAGGACAGCAGGACATTCACTGTTCTTTACAATCTAGTCTCAGGTCTACCTCTCCCTATATCTAGCCTTATAATAGCTAATAGCATTATCTAGCACATTGATATTTTCAAAGTATGTATGTTATCTCATTTGAACTTCACAATACCATGAGGTAAATGCTATTATTATTTCTGTTTTTATATAAGAAGAAAATGGGGCCAAGAGGTTAAATTACTTGCCCAGGATCACACAGCTAATAAATGTCTGAATAAGGATTTGAATTCAGATTGTTCTGACTCCATGTCCCATACTTTGTCTATTGTGTCACCCAACTGAACATTATTTACCAAAATGAACTCTGGAGGTTTCCTTATGGTCTCTTGAATGAGTCATATTCATATTTGGCAACAAGCTTCTGCTTGATCTCTTCCCACTCTCTGAACTGCCACTTCCTTACTCTTCCCACTGAAATTCCACCTGTCCTTCCCACTCAGTGAAATCGCCAACCTTATTAGGAAGTCATTCCTTGATTACCACAGCCTTTATTAACCTTTTCTGAACTCCTATTGCATGGCAGAATATCAGAGTTGGAAATGACCTTAGATGTTATCTAGTTCAACCAAGACTTGAACAAAGATCTGTCCTCTGAAGCATCTCTTAATGAGTTATCTGTCTTCCATTTATAGAACTTAAATGATAGGGACTCTATCACCTCCCACTGTTCATCTCACTTTTTTTTTTGGATAGGCAATGGGGTTAAGTGACTTGGCCAGGGTCACACAGATAGTAAGTGTCAAGTGTCTGAGGCTGGATTTGAACTCAGGTCCTCCTGAATCCAGGGCCAGCACTCTATCCACTGTGCCACCTAGCTGCCCCTGTTCATCTCACTTTTGAATAGCTCTAACTGCTGGGAAGTCCATCTTTGCAACTTCCATGCATTGTTCCTAGTTTTGCCCTCTGGGCCAAGTAAAACAAACTTAATCCCATTTTTATTTGACAGTCTTTCAAAAACTTAAAGATAGCTATCATGTCCCCTGTAAGTTTTTTCTTCTCTAAATATTCATAGTTCCTTCAAGCATGGTCTTATATAGCATAGGCTGTGTTCCTCTACACACTTCAGTAGCTCTTCTCGGGATTCTCACTAGCTTGTCAATGTCCCTCCTAAAATAGTTCACCAAAAAGTGAACACAAATAGCCTAGAAATGACCAGGAAGAATATAGTAGGACTTTGTTTTTATCTAAAGAATGTAATATGATCTGAGTTTACATTATGATAGTCATAATATCCAGAACTCATTTGAGTATTTGCATTCTGAGTGTCATGCCTCTCTTGGTGTCACCTAAAATCATATTAGCTTTTTTTTATGATGTTACACTTTTATCTCATATTCATCTTGTGATTCACTAACACATTAATAAACAAAAAAAAAACCATGAAAAAAATCACCTCTTTTCCGCAGGAGCCCTTGTATAGTCAGATATTCTTTTTTTAATAGTATTTTATTTTTTCCCAATTATATGTCAAGATAATTTTTAGCATTCATTTTTACAAGATTTTGAGCTCTAAATTTTTCTCCCTCTCTCCCTCCCCTACCCTCTAACAAAAATAGTGGGCAATTTGATATAGGTTATATATGTGATATGTAAAACATATTTCCATATTAATCACAGTTGTGAAAAAAAGAAACAGATCAAAAAGGGAAAACACATAAAAGAATAAAGTAAGTGAAAGAAATATACTTCGATCTGTATTCAGAGTCCATCATTTCTTTATCTGGATGTGGATAGCATTTTCCTTCATGAGTCCTTTGTTTTGGATCACTGTGTTGCTGAGAAGAGCTGAATCATTCATAGCTGGTTATTGTATAATGTTGCTGAGACTGTGTACAATGTTTTCCTGGTTCTGCTCATTTCACTTTGCATCAATTTGAACAAGTCTTTCCAGGTTTCTCTGAAATCTGCCTGGTCATCATTTCTTATAGCACAATAGTATTTCATTACAATCATATACACTACAGGTTGTTCAGTCATTCCCCAAATGATGGGCATCCTCTCAATTTCTAATTCTTTGCCACCACTAAAAGAGCTGCTATAAATATTTTTGGTACAAATAGGTCCTTCTCCCCCCTTTTTTAATCTCTTTCAGAAAAAGACCTAGTAGTGCTATTGCTGGATCAAAGGATATGCCCAGTTTTATAGCCCTTTGGGCATAGTTCTAAATTGCTCTCCAGAATGGTGGGATCAGTTCACCACTCCACCAAGAGTGCATTCATGTCCCAATTTTCCCACATCTTCTCCAACATTTATCAATTTCCTTTTCTGTCATACTAGCCAATCTGATAGGTGTGAGGTAGCACCTCAGAGTTATTTTAATTTGCATTTCTCTAATCAAAAGTGTTTTAGAGCACTTCTTCATATGCCTCTTGATAGCTTTGATTTCTTCATCTGAAAATTGCCTGTTCATATTCTTTGACCATTTCTCAATTGGAGAATGGCTTGTATTCTTATAAATTTGACTCAGTTCTCACTTGAGAAATGAGGCCTTTATCAGAGACACTTGCCATAAGGGTTGTTTCCCAGCTTTCTGCTTTCCTTTTAATCTTTGTTCCATTGGTTTTATTTGTGCAAAAGCTTTTTATTTTAATATAATCAAATTATTGATTTTACATTTTGTAATGCTCTCTATCTCATTTGGTCATGAATTCTTCCCTCCCCCATAGATATGACAGGTAGATTATTCCTTGCTCTTCTAATTTGCTTATGGTGTCACCCTTTATATCTAAATTATGCATCCATTTTGACCTTATCTTGATATAGTGTCAGATGCTGTTTTATACCTAGTTTGTGTCCTATTGTTTTCCGGTTTTCCTAGCAGTTTTTGTCAAATAGTGGGTTCTCATCCCAAAGACTGGGGACTTTGAGTTTGTCAAAAACTAGGTTACTATGGTCATTGACTACTGTGTCTTATATACTTTAACTGTCCCACTGATCTACCACTCTGTTTCTTACTCAGTACCAGATAGTTTTGATGATTACTTCCTTTGTATTTTTTTTCATTAATTCCCTTGATATTCTTGACCTTTTGTTCTTCCAAAAGAATTTCGTTATTTTTTTCTAGCTCCATCAGATAATTTTTGGTAGTTTGATTGGTATGGCACTGAATAAATAAATTAGATCAGGCAAAATTGTCATTTTTATTATATTGACTCGGCCTATCCTTGTACAACTGATATTTTCCCAGTTGTTTAGATCTGACTTTATTTGTGTGAAAAGTATTTTGTAATTGTGTTCATATACTTCCTGGGTTTGTCTTGACAGGTAGATTCCCAAGTATTTCATATTGTTTACAGTTATTTTAAATGGAATTTCTCTTTCTATCTCTTATTGCTGGGCTTTGTTGGTCATATAAAGAAATGCTAATCATTTATGTGGGTTTATCTCATACCCTGCAACTTTGCTGAAATTGTTAATTGTGTTAACTAGTTTTTTAGTTGACTCTCTATGGTTCTATAAGTATACCATCATATCAGCTGCAAAGAGTGATAGTTTTGTTTCCTCATTGCCTATTCCAATTCCTTTGATTTCTTTTTCTTCTCTTGTTATAGCTTACATTTATCGTACTATATTGAATAATAGTGGTGATAATGGACAAGTGATAATGGGCCTTGCTTCAGTCTAATCTAAGTGGGAAGGCTTCTAGTTTATCCCTATTACAGGTAATGCTTACTGATGGTTTTAGAAAGATACCGCTTATCATTCTAAGGAATGCTCACTTTATTCTTATGTTCTCTAGTGTTTTTAATAGGAATGGGTGCTGTATTTTGTTAAAAGTTTTTCCAGCACCTATTGTGATAATCATATGATTTCTGTTGGTTTTGTTATTGATATAGTCAATTATGTTGATTGTTTTCCTAATATTGAACCAACCCTGCATTCCTAGTATAAATCCCACCTGGTCATAGTGTATAATCCTTGTGATGCAGTGCTGTAATCACCTTGCTAGTATTTTGTTCAAAATTTTTGCATTGATATTCATTAGGGAAATTGAGCTATAATTTTCTCTCTGTTTTAGCTCTTCCTGGTTTAGGTATCAGCACCATATTTTTGTCATAAAAGGAGTTTGGTAGGACTCCTTCTTTGCCTATTTTCCCAAATAAATTACATAATATTGGAATTAATTCACTTGTAAACCCATCTGGCTCTGGGGAATTTTTCTTAGGGAGTTCATTAATGGCATGTTCAATTTCTTTTTCTAAGATGGGGCTATTTAGGCATCCTATTTCCTGATCTGTTAATCTAGGTAACTTATATTTTCACAAATAACCATTAATTTTGCTCAGATGGTCACATTTACTGACACGTAATTGGGCAAAATACTTCCTAATGATTGCTTCATTTTCTTTTTTGTTGGTGGTGATTTCACCCTTTTCATTTTTGATACTGGATATTTGGTTTTCTTCTTTCTTTCTTTTTTAAATAAAATTAACCAATGGCTTATCATATTGTTTTTTTCCCCATGAAAACAGTTGCTAAACTTACTTATTATCTCAATAGTGGTTTTTTTTTGTGGTTTTTTTTTTTTACTTTCAATCTTATTAATCTCACCTTTGATTTTTCAGGATTTCCAATTTAGTGCTCAATTGGGGATTTTTAATTTTTTCTTTTTCTAGTTTTTTTTAGTTGTATGCTTAATTCATTGATCTGTACTTTTTCTATTTTGTTGAGGTAAGAATTTAGAGAAATAAAAATTTCCCTGCTTTGGCTGCATCCCATAAATTTTGATATGTTGTCTCATTGTTGTCATTTTCTTTAATGAAACTATTGATTGTTTCTATGGTTTGTTCTTTGACTCATTCTTTAGGATTGGATTATTGAGTTTCCAATTAATTTTTAATCTATTTTTTCATTGCCCTTTGTTGAATGTAATTTTTATTGCAGTATGATCCAAAAAGAATACATTTAATATTTCTGTTTTCCTACATTTGATTTTGAGGTTTTTATACTCTAATACATAATCAATTTTTTGTGTAGGTACCATGTGCTGCTGAGAAAAAGTCATAATTCCTTCCTATCCCCATTCAGTTTTCTCCAAAGGTCTGTTATATCTAACTTTTCTAATATTCTCTTTACCACCTTAGTTTCTTTTTTATTTTTGTTTTTTGGTTGGAGTTATTGAGTTCTGAGAGGGGACAGCTGAGGTCCTCCACAAGTACAGTTTTGCTGTTTATTTCTTCCTATAACTCCCCTAACTTCTCATTTAAGAATTTGGATGCTATACCATTTGGTGCATATATGTTTAGTATTGATATTGCTTCATTGTCTATGGTACCTTTTAGAAAGATGTAGTTTCCTTCCTCATCTCTTTTAATTAGATCTATTTTTGCTGCTACTTTATCTGAGATCAGGATTGCTACCCCTGCTTTTTTTTTTTTTACTTCAGTTAAAGCATAATAGATTCTGCTCCAGCTTTTTACTTTTACTCTGTGTGTATCCTTTTTCAAATGTGTTTCTTGTGAACACATATTTGTATTGTAGGATTTTGGTTTTTAATCTACTCTGCTATCCACTTCTGTTTTATGAGAGAATTCATCCCATTTCCATTCACAGTTATGATTACCAATTGTGTATTTTCCTCCATCTTATTTTTTCTCTGTCCTCTCTTTCCTTTCATTCTTTCCCTCCTCACCAGTGTTTTGCTTCTGTCTACCACCTCTCCTGATCTGCCCTCCCTTCTGTCAGTTTCTCTCCCCCCTTTACTTAATCTTCACTCCTCCTACTTTCCTGTTTGGGCAAGATAGATTTCTATATTCAACTTATTGTGTATATCATTCCTTCTTTGAGCCAATACCGATGATAACAAGATTCAAGCAATGCCCATCACCCACACTCCCCATCTTCTCCACTGTAATAGGTCTTTTATACCTTTTCATGTGAAATAATTTACCCCATTCTACCTCTCCCTTCCTTCTGCACCCAGTGTACTCCTCTTTCTCATTCCTTAATTCACCTTATACCCATACCTTCTGTCTATGTATATTCCTTCTAGCTGTAGTATTAGTGGTACAATTTTTAAGAATTACACGTATCATCTTCCCATGTAGGGATGTCAACAGTTTAGCTCTATTTAATCCCTTAACATTTTCTTTTCCCTTTTTACCTGTCTATGCTTCTCTTGGGTCTTGATATTGGAGATCAAATTTTTGGTTTAATTCTGGTCTTCTCCTTATGAAAGCTTGAAATCTTTCTATTTCATTGAATGACCATTTTTTCCCTCGATGTATTATGCTTAATTTAGCCAGGTAAGTAATTCTTGGTTGTAGTCCTAGCTTCTTTGCCTTCTGGAATATCAAATTCCATGACCTCCAATCTTTTAATGTTGCAGCTGCTAAGTCCTGTGTAATCCTTATTGTGACTCCCTGATATTTGAGTTGTTTCTGGACACTTGCACTATTTTTTCCTTGACCTTGATAAAATCTGACTATAATGTTCCTTGGAATTTTTATTTTGGGATCTCTTTCCTGAGGTGATCAGTAGAGTCTTTCAATGACTATTTTGTCCTCTGTCTCCAGGATATCAGGGCAGTTTTCCTTAACAATTTCTTGAAAGATGCTGTCCAGGTCCTCCTTTTGATTATGGCTTTCAGGCAGTCCAATTATTCTGACATTGTCTCTCCTGGATCTATTTTCCAGGTCAGTTGATTTTCCCAAAAGGTATTTTAAATTTTCTTCTATTTTTTCATTCTTTTAAATATGTTTGATTGATTCTTGATGTCTTATAGAGTCATTAGCTTCCACTTGCCCAATTCTAACTTTTAAGTAGCTATTTTATTCAATTAACATTTTGTATCTTCTTTTCTATTTGGCCAATTGTACTTTCTAAGGAGTTGTTTTCTTCAGTGGATTTTTGTATCTCCTTTTTTCATTTGGCCAATTTTACTTTTTAAACAACTGTTTTCTTTTTCCAAGCTGTTGACTCTTTTCACAAGTCTCTTGCATCACTCTCATTTCTTTTCCCAATTTTTCTTCTACCTCTCTTATATGATTTTAAGCTCCTTTTTTGAGCTCTTCTACGAATTCTTTTTGGCCTTGAGATCACTTCCCATTTTTCTTTCAGGTTTTGCCCACTAGTATTTTGACATTGTGGTCCCCTTCTGAGTTTGTGTCTTGATCTTTCTTGTCTCTATAATAACTTCCTGTGGTTAGATTCTTCTTTTGCTGTTTTTTTGCTCATCTTTTTTGACTTTTTCCCTTTCTTTTAAATTTAAGCTCTGCTCACAGGGTGTAAGGGGCACTGTCTCAGGCTTCTTGTGCTAGGGGCTGCAGGCCCTCCCTATTTACCTGGTGCTTTAGCGATGTTATCTTGAAACCCACAGGGGACCTTGTGTCTGGTGCTGTGCTGAGGGGGTGCAATGGGGGGTAGCTGACACTGCTGGAGGCCTTAGGGACCTGGCAGCTTACCTCGTGCTAAGCTGGGGAGCTAGTAGTAATGTCTGGTGTGCTGAGACTGGTGGGAGTGTTCCTGCATTTCCCCAGGGCTACACTGAAGCACATGGAGGTCTAGCCACTAGAGGTTGCTTGTTTGCCCAAGGCTAAGCTGAAGCCATGGAGGTCTGGCTGCCGGAGGTTGCTTGTTTGCCTGGGGGCTACACTGAAGTACAAGGCAGTTCTCAGAGCTGGAGTCTGCCTATTGCCCTGCTTATGCTGAGGCATATGAGGGGTCCTGGTGTTGGCACTGGTATACTGAGGTGGGGCTTGCTGGGACATTTCCTGTCCTTGACTGTGTGACCCTTTTACCTGAGCGAGACAGACTTTTCCTGCCAATTTTCCAAATTTCTTGGCTCAAAGATTGTTTCATCTTGTCTCTTTGCTGGTTCTGCTGGTTCCAAGATTTGTTTTGGGCAGCTATTTTATGGTTGTTTGGAGGTAAATATGGGAGAGTTTTATGGGAGAGTAAACATGGTGATTTACTGCTTATTCCACCATCTTGCCTCCCAGAAGTCTAGCCACATGTTCTTTATCCTATGCTAGTACAATTGATTTTTTTAACCTAAGAATAGGGCTTTTCATTTATCCTTATTAGTTTTCATTTAGTGTTCTAACTTGTTAAGATTTTTATGTTCTCAAAAAACATAATGATCACTCCTTAAAAAATACAATTGGCCAAATGGGGAAGGAGGTACAAAATCTAATAGAAGAAAAAAATTTGTTAAAAATTGGAACTGGGCAAATGGAAACTAATGACTCTAGCAGAGAGCAAGAATCAGTCAAACAGAAACAAAAGAACGAAAAAATAGATGAAAATGTAAAATATCTCATTGGTAGAACAATTGACTGGAAAATCGATCCAGGAGAGACAATTTAAAAATTATTGGTCTACCTGTAAATCATGAAGAAAAAAAGAGCCTGGACAGTATCTTTCAGGAGATCATAAAGGAAAACTGCCCTAAGGTCCTAGAACCAGAGGGTAAAATAGCCATAGAAAGAATCTACCGATTACCTCCTGAAAGAGATCTCAAATTGAAAACACCAAGGAATATAGTAGCCAAATTCCACAATTACCAGGTCAAAGAGCAAATACTGCAAGCAGCCAGAAAGAAACAATTTAAGTATGGAACCACAGCCAGGATAACACAGGCCCTTGCAGCTTCTACATTAAAAGACCGTAGGGTGTGGAACATGATATTCCGTAAGGCAAAGGAGCTTGGATTACAACCAAGGATCAACTACCCAGTGAAAATGAGCATGATCTTTCAGGGGAAGAGATGGATATTCAACAAAATAGGGGACTTCCATACCTTCCTGATAAAAAGACCAGAGCTCAACAGAAAATTTGATTTTCAAAGACAAGACTCAAAAGAGACATAAAAAGGTAAATGGGACAGAAAGAAACAATATGTTATAAGGGCAAACTGTTTACATCCCTACAAGGGAAGATGACACTTATAACTCTTGAGAACTGTATTGTTATTACACCATGTTAAAGGGGTATACATAAAGTGGGTGGGTATAAATTGACTTTCATGTAATGATGAAAAAAATCTAATCAAGTGGATTAAATGGATCCAAGTAAGTGGGTTAATCTGATCTAACTAAGAAAATGTACTGAGAGAAAAGGAAAGGAGGAGGCAGACAAGGGTAAATTACATTATAGGAAAAGGCACAAAAACCTATTATAGCAGAGGGAAAGAAGGGAGGGAGATGAGCATTGTTTGAACCTTACTCTCATCAGATTTGGCTCAAGAAGGGAATAACATAATTAGTTAGGTATAGAAATCTAACATGCCCTATAGGCAGTAGGAAGGAAAAGGGGAAAGAAAAAGAAGGGGGAATAGAGGGGAGGGAAGAAGTAGTAAGGGCAAAGGGAAGAAAAGGGAGGGGACTAATAGAAGGGAGGTGGGACTGAGGGAGGCAGTGGTCAAAAGCAAAACACTAGTGAGGAGGGAAAAGGAGAAAGGAGAAAGAAAAGCATAAATGGGGGGGGAAGGATAAAGAGAAAGACACAGATAGTAATCATAACTGTGAATGTGGTATATGAATGTAATGGAGTACTATTGTGCTGTAAGAAATGTTGAATAGGCAGACTTCAGAAAAACCTGGAAAGATTTGTATGGTCTGATGCTGAGTGAAGGGAGCAGAACTAGGAGAATGTTGTACACAGTAACAGCCACGTTTTGTGATAACTAATATTGATAGACTTAACCCTCCTCAGCAATACAAAGATCTAAGACATCTCCAAAAGCCTCATGACAGAAAGTGCTATCACATCCAAACAAAGAACTATGGAGTTTGAATGTAGATTGAAGCATATTATTTGTTATTTTTTTTCTTCTCTTGTGTTTTGTTTCCTCTTTCTGGTAGTTCCTCCTATTAGTTCTAATTCTTACTTACAACATCACCAATGTGAACATATGTTTAATAGAAATGTAAAAAGAAAAAAAAAAGAAAAATTTCCATCTAAATCACTAATAAGTTGTTGACCAGCCCTGGGCTAAGCCCCACTAAAGGCCTCCCACCAAACCCTCAATGAACCATTAATAACTACTCTCTGGGTCCAGTCATTCCAACTCATTTTTATCCAACTAACTGTTTTATCAACTACCCCACATCTCTCCATCTTGTCCATAAGAATAAAAAGAATGATACGAGAGCTTATGCCAACTGCTTTGCTGTAATGCACCTAGACTGTGTGTATATCACTTGCTGGATCTAATCATTTAGTATCCTTATCAAAAAAAGGAAATAAAGTTAGTCTGGTGTGGCTATCTGTTTTTGATGAACTCATGCTAGTCATTGGTGATCACCACTTTCCTGTATAAATGTGTACAAACTATTTTTTAATAATACCATACTTTCTAGAATTAATTGAATGTGCCACTAACATTTTGCCATTTGATAATATATTTTTTCCTTTGTCACTTAACTGTTTCACATGTGTATATCTTGGCTCCCCACTAGACTAAAAACTCCTACAAAGTAGGACTTTTATCTTCTTCTTCTTTTTGTCTTTTTCAGTTCTTAGCATCAGAAGTGGATGTGATTAAAAAGCCCCCCTAAATATTAAAATGGTGAAGGTAAAATAAGTAGGTGGAAGCTTATCAGAGGGTACTAGAGCCCTGGGACAACTATGGTATCAGGTTAGCCAAAGGACATTTTTCTCACTGTCATCCTTTTTGGAGTTTTTGTTTTTAGAATTTTCCATCTCCTGAAATAGAGAGGATGATATCACAGGGAGGCTATGTTGTATGATGGAAAGAGCACTGGATTTAGAGTTAGAACATCAAGGTTCATAGGACCATAGATTTAGAGCTGCAAGGGATATTAAAGGTCATCTTGAAATCGACTTTGCCATTAACTCACTATGTAACTTCAGAAAAGTCACTTCTCACTGTGCCTCAGTTTCCTCGTCTGCAATAGAAATATAGTGGACTACTTGATCCCTAAGTTTCCTTCCTTTTCTAAAACCCCAAGATATTTTGAACTTTGCATATAATAGAAATAAATACTTGTTAAATGAATCACATGTCAAAAGCTTTCTTCCAACAATCGTCTCATTTTTTTTTAATATCTATGACATTTATGGTAGATTTTAGTAAAGAAATAAGTGAAAGACACTGGAAGATGATTATGTACTTCTGTAATTTCTGTCTCATGTACAAATGAAAAGGTCTTCCTCCTAGATTTGCTTTAAAAAGAAACCCAAATCTTACTCATCTCTCTTCCTCCTTGAAACCTCCCCAGACCTCTCCCTGCACTGAAATCACAGCATTCATTTCTATGCTACTCACTTGACAATTAATCATGAACTACCTTTGACATCTCTTGTATTGTTGTTTTTATTGTTTTATTGGGTTTCAGTCCTCTGAGAAATGTTCCATCTTCTCCACACTCTGACGAATTGTTTTGCACAAGGGTTTCCACTGAGGTCACCAATTTCACCCAAGCTTAGGTGATAAGAACGGCAGACATAAGTTATGTGTTGATCCGACTTTGATTTTCTTTCAATTTTTTGATAATTAAGGCATTTCACTGAAACAATAAATGCTTGCTTTCTGGTCAATTATTCCCTAATTATTGACTTTTTATTAAGGTCATCTAGGTATAGATTGATTGTATAATTACTGCTATGGAAATAAAGTGATGCTGAAAACAAAGTACCTGCAGTGTGCTTTTCTCTCCATTGTGTGTCACTTTGGTTAACATGTAGTATTATGTCAGTAAAACATATAGGAACACACATAGAGAACACACACATATAGCCTTGGAGTTAGGATAACCTGAGTTCAAATTCATCCTCAGATACTTACTAGCTGTATGACCTTAGATAAGTCACTTAGCTCTGTTTGCTTCAGTTTCCTCAACTGTAAAATGGGGATAATAATAGCACCTACTTCTCCAAGTTGTTGTGAAGATAAAATGAGATAATATTTGTGATGCTTTTAGCATAGTACCTGGCACACACTAAGCACTACATAAATGCTAGCTATTAATGTTTAACCATGTTATTCTCTTTAGAACTGCAACAGGAAAAGTTATTACAGATGCTAGAATTTTCAAATCTGTCATTGATTATGGTAAGGAAAACAGGTCATACTATTTCATCTCCAATTTTGAGCATATTTTGAAACCTTTGAAACTCATGATTTTTATACTTAAGCTTTCCTCTTTTAAAAAAATTATGTGTTCAGAAACCAATATTTTTAATTTTCCTGCACTTGGAATTATATAATACTATAGCTTGAATACTTTTTGAATTCAAATTGAAATATCTGTTTGACATATGGACACATCCAGATAAAAATATATTCAATTTCCTTGGGCAAAAATCCCCAGTACACCAAGTTTTCTGGTTGCACGATGAGGTGACCTATTTAGGAAAAAGGTCAGCTGGTTATACAAAATCAAATTATAAAACAAAACAAACCCAGAAATCATGGGATCAGGAAGTCACAATTCTACTTGCGGGAAAAGGAAGTACATATAAAAAAAAGTATACCCATGAATCTAAGAAAATCTTCCCAAACCCCTGTTTCTTATGAAATTTCTTACAAATAGCTAACATTGTGTGGATTGTTTAACTTTTCTATGCTTTAGATTCTTAGTCCATTTGAAAGGACTGCTTAAAAAAATCAATTATCATATCTAAATTAGGTCAGGCTCACCCTGTGCTAAAACAAGTGAAATGCGAGCAATATTCTGGGCTAGCTGGATCGTATGAATTAAGACCAAAATATTTTTTAGGTCTAAATGAGTTTGTTGGTTTTACCTGAACTAAACTGAATGTTGTTAGATTCTGAGTTACACTCTCTCCTTCTCCTCCCATCTTGGAATCTTTACCTTAATATTCTTCAGTGAAAATCCTAGTGTAAAATGTGATTGCAATCTCATTTAAAGGCTTCTCATAAAATATTACTGGCTAAGTCCATTGCTGGTAGTTCAGTAAACGAAAATGAATGAAAACAAACATGAAATGTTGGAACTGGATGGGAACTTAATCAAGCACAACATCCAAATCCTATAGATGAGGTAACTGAGGAACTGTGATTTATTCAAGGAGACAGAGAATCAGTGGCAGAGTCAGACCTACAACTTGGCTTTCCTAATAACCAGTTCAATGATGGCTCAAAATTTAATTGTCTAGGGGGGCAGAGCCAAGACGGTGGAAAAAAAAGCAGAGACTCACTTGAGCTTTCCCCCAAACCCTTTTAAATACTTGTAAAAAAATGACTCCAAACAAATTCTAGAACAACAGAACTCACAAAAGACAGAGAGAAAGAAATTTCCAGCCCAAGACCACCTGGAAGGTCAACAGGAAGGAGTCCATTGATCACCTCCTGAAAGAGATCAAAAGGAAAACTGGCAGGAATATTACAGCCAAATTCCAGAGTTCCCAGGTCAAGGAGAAAATATTGCAAGCAGCCAGAAAGAAACAATTCAAGTACTGTGGAAACACAATCAAGATAACATGAGATTTAGCAGCTTCTACATTAAGGGATTGGAGGGCTTGAAATATGATATTCCAGAGGTCAAAGGAGCTAGGATTAAAACCAAGAATCACCTATCCAGCAAAACTGAGTGTAATCAATGAGGGGGCAAAATTGATATTCAATGACGTAGAGGAATTTAATACATTCTTGAGAAAAAACCAGAGCTAAATAGAATAATTGACTTTCAAATACAAGACTCAAGAGAAGCATGAAAAGGTAAACGGGAAAGAGAAATCATAAGGGACTTATTACAGTTGAACTGTTTACATTCCTACATGGAAAGGTGATATTTGTAACTCATGAGACCTTTCTCATTATTAGCATAGTTGGAGGGAATATATAAAGACAGAGGGCACAGGGTGAATTGAATATGAAAGAAAAATTAATTAAAAGACAAAACTAAGGGGTGAGAGAGGAATATACTAGGAGAAGGAGAAAAGGAGGGGTAGAATGGGGTAAATTATCTCACATAAAAGAGGCAAGAAAAAGCTTTTACAGTGGAGGGGAAGAGGAAAGAGGTTAGAGGAAATGAGTGAACCTTACTCTCATTGGATTTGGCTTAAGAAGGGAATAACATACACACTCAATTGAGTATGGAAATCTATCTTACCCTATAGGAAAATAGGGGGGAAGGGGATAAGAGAGGGGGGATGATAAAAGAGAGGGCAGATTGGGGGAGGGGGTAATCAGAAGCACACACTTTGGAGGGTCAAAGGAGAGAATAGAAAAAACGAGGGGTGGGATAGGATTGAGGGAAATATAGTTAGTCTTTCACAACATGACTATTATGGAAATGTTTTGCATGACTACATATATGGCCTGTATTGAATTGCTTGCCTTCTTAATGAGGGTGGGTGGGGAGTAAGGAAGGGAGAGAATTTGGAACTCAAAGTTTTAAAAATGAACATTAAAAATTGTTTTTACATGCAACTGAGAAGTAAGATACACTGGCAATGGGGTATAGAAATCTATCTTACCCTACAGGAAAATAGAAGGAGAAGGGATAAAGGGGGCAGTGATAGAAGAGAGGGAAGATTGGGGAAGGGACAATCAGAATGCAGGCTGTCTTGGCATAGAGGGAGGGGAGAAAATTGGAACTCAAAATCTTGTGGAAGTGAAAGTTGAAAACTATAAATAATTAAATAAAAAATAAAAAAATGAAGTAGAATGACTGTGAAAAAAATTAATTGTCCAAGTATTTTTCTTACCATCATTGTTATCTTATAACCCTACCTTCCTTCAAATCTGTTTCCTGACTCCACTCACCTAGAAAAAGCTCAAACTTCTCCCCTCAAAATAATTCACCTTTCATGTACTTTCTCTTGTGTGTGTGTTTTCTCTTTTGTACCTAGTCAGCATAGTGGAATCAGTGGAGTCTCTGGGCCCAGAGTCAGGAAGATCTGCATTAAAATACAACCACAGGCACTGACTAGCTATATGACCTTGGGCAAGTCACTTAATCTCTGTTTGCCTCAGTTTCCTCAACTGTAAAATTGGGAAAATAAGAGCACCTGCCTTGTAAGAGTGCTGTAATGATCAAATAGGATAATTTTTTAAAAGTGTTTAGCACAATGCTTGGCACATGGTAGGTACTATATAAATAAATGGTTATTACTTTCATTTCTCTTCACTTACTTTCTCCCAACCCCTCTCTGAACTGTCTTCTGACTTCATAGTTGTATTTCTGTTTCTCTAATATATCTCATTATTACACATTTCATTGATATTTTTTTCTGTCTATAATTGTGGTTACTGTTGATGATAAGGAGAACAACAGACATTTTGTAACAAATGACTATTACTTATGTGATTTGGCGCCACTATTCTATAGGCCATTACATATTCTGAAACTTAAAACCTGTACTAGATCTAAGACCATATTAGGGATGAGTTTACAAGGTAGAGACTTTGAGTAATTTTTAGCTACTACCACTGACGAATAAAAAACAGGAAAGATTCAACACCAGAAAGAAAGTTCATAGTCCTCCATTTTCTATTCTCTTCTGACATTATTTATAAGTTTAAAAAGTCATTTAAGAGAGGGAATTTTGAAGTACAAACTATTTACTATCATGTAGTGGTAAATTATAAGTAAAATTTCTGGTGATTCAACTGAAGGAAAGAATGAAAAAGCATTTGGTAAACAATCATTATGTGCCAATCACTGGGCTAAACACTGAAGATACAAATACAACACCAAAGTCAGTTCCTGCCCTTAAAAAATTTGCAATCTAATGGGTGAGACAACACATACTATATAAATACCATATATTGGCAGGGAGGGATATGTTGGTTTGGAAAGTTACAAGGATGTCAGTAAGTGGAGCCATGGTGAAGCAGATTGATATCCTCTTTCTAGTAACAATTGCAACATTGATTTGATTATGGTTTCAGAACTGAAAAGTGGAGGGTATGTGATAGGAAAGAGGTTTGATGCAGTGGACCATATGAGGTACCTGCCAATGAGGACATTAAGGGCCTATAGGTCATGTGCCGGGAACTGAAGGGATTAAGTTCTCCAGTACATGATCTCTGGTCTGGAGGCTTTTTAAAGGATAGCTGGGGCTAAAGTGAAGCATAGTTGGAGCTAGACTATATAGAATGGAAAATTAATTGTGTTATACCTAACTTCTTTTCTCTGAAAACTTCTTTACAGTTGTATCTACTTCCATATCATCAGTCTGCCTAATACAGATCATATGTACCCTATTCTTGTCAGAAGATATAATGATCCAGAGGTTCTCAGACTTTCTTAATTCATGGTGCTCTTAGTATCTCAGTAATTTTTTTCCTGGTGTCCCTAGCTTAAAGGAAATAGCTAACAGTTTCATGTATTGAGTTGTTAGGTTTAGAACAGGGGTGGGGAACCTGCTGCCTTGAGGCTACATGTCTCCTTCTAGGTCCTTGGGCAAAGCTTTCTGACTGAGACCAAGTTTTACAGAACAAATCCTTCTATTAAGGGGATTTGTTCTGTGAAGTTTGGATTCAGTCAAAGGGCCCCACTTGAGGACCTAGAAGGCTACATGTGGCCTCGAGGTGGCAGGTTCCCCACTCCTGGTCTACAACAACTTAATAAAGTATTTAAGTACTAATGACTTAGTAGCTGTTTGAAAAAAAATATTTTGATTACTGATAGACTCAGAGTTGATATGTATTTATGCTAAAAAATCTAAGAAACTGGAAACTTCAAGAAGTTACAGTTGTAGCCAAAAGTACAAGTGGACAAAAATATATCTCAAAATGTTGAGAAAGCATTTCACTATATGTCAACAGATGGTGAGTGTCATATTTCCCTCAAAAAATTAAAATATCTTATGGTGCCCCTGGAGGTCTGCTCTGTTACCCTGGGGTGCCATGGAACCTAGGCCATAATCTCTGCTTAAGGATTCAAGTAAATAACAAGCACAATTAGCATGTTAAACAGAGCCATAATCTTGCCCTAGGAAGTCTCTAATTATTCTAAGTTAAAGCATTAAAACAATTTGGAGAATCCTAGAATCCTAGAGCTGAAAAGGACTTTGTGGGTCATCCAGTTCAATTTTCTTTTGGATTGAAAAGTCTGGATCAGAATGCATAAGAGTGTAGGGTCACAACAAAATAAAAGAAAAGCATTATAAAGTGTAGTAAATACAACATTATGAAGTATAAAACTGAAAGAATCCACAAGATAATTCTCAAAGGGAAAATGAGTTGATAAGCTAGTCTTCAGGACATTCAACATGCAAACTGACCAAACAAAAGAAAATTAAATGCTTCAGAGAGCAACTCAGCTCATCTCTCTTGATAGGGGTGCCTAGAACCAGTGTGACTTTGGGTTGGGGAAAGAGAAGGGGAAAGAGAGAACAGGAAAGTTGAGTATCAAGAGAGATGAATTGAGTGTCAGATAGCAAAGAAGGATTAAGAAATGATACATTGTTTCATGTGTCATAAGTCTTTCTGTTTGCATTTTTAGTTACTCAAAAAAATGGACATTGACATTGAGAAGGCAAAGAGCATCAGTGGACAAAAGAATCTAAGGAATAAAAATAATAAAGGAAAAAATCAGGAAAGTAGGAGGCTAATGCAAATAACATTTTCAGGATGAAATACTCATTCCTTCATTTGTAAATCAATGTTATTAGTGGTGGGACAATAAAGAATTTTCATAGTGAAAGAAGATGGTGAAATGGGAGTCCAGTAAAAGACTTGTCAATATTTAAAAGCAGAGGATAAAGACTTTGTTTTGGTGAGAGAGCAATAACAAACATTCAGGGGAAGATCACAGAGAGAGGAAAAGAAGATTCATTTTACCAGAAGAAAGAAAATACCCTGGTAGCATCAAGTTATCTCACAGAAGCAGGAAGGGAAGAGAGAGGACTTTGCATCAAACTTTGTTTGTGGGGGGCAGGGTGAGGAAGCAGTTTGGATATTTTAGGAGAACATCTCTTCCAAACTGCAGTTCTGCATCTTAGTATTGAATCCTATCATGGAGGAGAAGTATTTTAGCCCAGCGAGGGATAGGAGGAATCACTAACCTAAGTCTTAAAAGTTGGGAATGAACAAAATCAAGGGAAAGGGTAGGCAAGCAAATAGCTAAAAAAATACTTTCTCTCCCTCTGAGATACAAAGGTAGGATAAAAAAGTGAGAAGCTTTGAGATATGGAAGGGGAAATTGTGGAGATCATGCTGTATGGTTTCATGAGATTGATGATCATGATGAAGAGCGGACTGGAACAAAAGAAAGAGCAAGTAGAAGAGGTAGAATGGTAGAATTTCATGGTAGGAGATGGGAATTTCAGAGTTCAGGTTATGGAAGGTGGGAAATTCCAAGTGAAGGTGAAGTTTAAGTTGGGCTTACTCTGGTGGGTGGTTGAAAAGTAATGGAACTTGAACTTAATGGCACTGAGAAGAATAATGAACTGCAGGTTGGAATGTTGAAGGATAGAAACATATATTAAGTTTTTCAAAGATGATGAAAAGTGAGAGTGAAGAAGTCTATAGCAGATGTAGTCCTTAATGAAGGTGGGAGACTTCTGGAAGTTGGTAGATAGCATGGATGGTGAGAAGGTGGTATAATATAATTATGAATTTTTTAAAGGAGTAAAAGTTTATTGAATGACAATGGAAGAATAGTGTTCTAGAACAGTGGTATTAAATGGATCCTTGCAAACCACATAATGACTTAGAAAATCATAAATTAACATTATCTCTGTTTGATTGCATTTTTATTTTTTTAAATATTTCCCAATTACATATTTATCTAATTGAGTCTCTAGTGAGGGCTTAGAGTTTTTCCATGCTAGAAGTAGCAGGGGATGAGGTAAAGTATATATCTGCTCCTATATAAATATGTTTTATAGAAGCAAAACAAAGTTAAACAATAATCTTTAAGTATGAAGGAAAATTACTAACTCTAGTATAATGAATTAGTAATTTTGTTTTAGATAAAAATGTAAGTATTGAGATATAAGGGATTTCTCTGAACTTCAGTACAGTGAGACCACTTTATGATTCCAGTAAAAAATGGTATTTTTTTGACAGGTTGTCTTTGAATTCAGGTTCTTAAGAGTTTGTGCCTATCATTTGCAGTCAAAAGCTACAGTAACAATATTACTTAGTTTGAATCTGAATTAGCATTTTATATTTTGAAGCAATATTTAAAAATATGAAGTTGCATATATTTTGTAGCCTTGGTCTTTTCATAAAAGCATACAACATTGCATAGGCATCTCAACAAGTAAGAACACACCACAATTTGTTTAAAAAAGACTTGCTATTCAGATACATTTGAAGTGTTTTCAAAGTGGTTTGGATCAAAGATTTGATGTCATTTTCTTTTAAGCTAAAAAAGTCCTCTTAATTCTCTTCACATATTCAAGATGAGAGCCTGTCTCCTCTCAGATCAGTGCCTCTAAAGGCAGCAACGACTTAAATAATAGACAGTGATTATTTGAGGAGTATAGGTTGAATCCTCTTTCCTTCTCTTTTTTCCTTAAACATCTCTGCCTTCTGTTTATTTTGCAAGTGTTTCTGTATGTGACATGGTCTTCTGAATATCTGAGACAATCAGGATTTGGAAAGGAAATTGGCTTCCAATTCCTTCTCCCTGTATCTCTGTAAATGGCTATTTTTTTTAAACAGCAAGTTCATATCATCTCTTTAATATTAGTCACAGAAAAATGGTTTCTTAATTCTATTCTAATCTCAGAGTATTCCATCAGAGTACCTTGCACATAGTAGGCTCTTAATAAATGACTGCTCGAATTTTGTTAAACATCTTAAATTGTGTGAATTTCTGTGGAGCCCAGAATTGCAAAATATTTGACTAAGCATGCTTTCAAGCTTTACCTGGTGCTATCCCATTTTGAACGAATTTAATAGTTTCCAATTCCTTTATTCCATCAGCAGGCTGTGAGATGCTATTAGTTCTGCAATTGTCAGCAAGCAAGTTTCTCACCAATTGTTTCTTATGTATTTTCTACTAGGTTGTGCCTTCTACCTCAGGCAAAAACAAAACAAAACAAAACCCACAAATAGCAACAGTCTGCTTACTGTCCACTTAACAGAGTGCTCCATTCTACCACCAAACCACCCAATTCACCAAAATGAACCAAATTTTTCCTTCCATTGAAGTACAGCTTTAAATTCAACTCCTCCATAAATCTGTGTTAGAAGCATTCTATTCCTCCTGGTAGAAATAAGATCAGAGGAAAAAATGTCAGTTTTACCAATTTCCTGATGCTACACATAGTAGAAGATATAGGAATTTCACTGAAGATCACTTCAGTGAAAGTAGGTCACATTCTGTCATCATTCATGGAATGACACCTGCTGTCCATGTTTTGCTGTTTGTCCTTTATTTTAACCATGGCAGTGATAAGCCCTTTGGAACATTTCAGATTCAAAGACATTGACATAAAAAGAACATATTTCTAATATCCCCTTGCATCATGTCAAGAAACACAATGATTCACTCTTAACTCTCTATCACAACACTTTCTTCACCAATTTTTTAAACAAGGGTTTTGTCAAGTGAAATATTCAGAAAAAGTTGTTTTTCAAATCTGGCCTCAGACCAAACACTTGACACTTACTAGCAGTATGACCCTGGGCAAGTCACTTAACCTCAATTACCTAAAAAGCCAAACCAAAACAAAAAAAAAACAGAAAAAGTTCTTTTTATTTAGACTGTATTAGTCTGGACTAGAGGCAGTAAGGTATGGTAGATACAATAATGTTGGACTTAGAGAAAGGAAATCAATCAATTGGCATTTATTAGGCAATTAATATATGCCAGACACGGTGGCACACATAAATGAATATAAAACTCTAGATGTCACCTAATCGTGGCAGGGAACAGCAAGACTAAATCACCTCTAGTTCTGGACACTGATTCTTAATGCACGGTATTTTGGCAGCCATATCACACTGCTGCCTTAGCTTGCAGTCCAAATCTAGTAAAACTTCCAAATCTTTTTTCAAATGAAATTCTGTCCACCTAGCACGCTTCCTATGTCTTATATTTGAGAACCTGATTTTTTAATCCATATTTTAAGACTTTACATTTATCTCTATTAAATTTAGCCTCTTTCCCCCCATTTCTTAAGGTTTTTTTTGGATCTTATCATTCAACATGTGGGCTATCCCTGTTATCTCCATTGAAGTATTGCTGAAGTTCATAGAATTAGAACTGAAAGGTACTTGCTCCTAGTTCCCCCTTCCCATTTTATGGATGAGATGGATGAGAAATCTGAGGCTCAGGGAAATTGAATAGCTTTTCTAAGTCCTTACAAACAGTAAGGATTAGAGGCAAGACTTGAATCTAGGTCCTGAGAATCCTCAGACAGATGCATCTTTCACTAATACCACGGTGCTACTTCTCATTCTTCTGTCACTATGATAAGCATTCTGTCTATGACTTTATCCAACACATTGATAAAATAATAAAGAGCATAGGGACAAGCACATACACATCTCTAGGATATTTCACTAGAGACTTCTTTGGGTTTACCTCAAACCATTAATCATAACTTAGTGGGTTTGGCCATTCAATCATTTCCAAATTCATTTAATTATACTGTTGCCCAACCTATATCTCTTCATTTTATCTGAAAGAATAACATAGGAGACTTTGTCAGATACCTTGGGAAAATCAAGGGATAGAAAGAGAAATTCCATTTAAAATTATAGAAAATATAAGCTACAAAACCACACTACAACTATAAAACTCTCTTTACACAAATAAAAATTGATCTTTTTTGAGAAATATTAATTGTTGGTGGATAGGCTGGACTAATGATAAAAATGACAATATTCCCCAAGCTAATTTACTTATTCAGTGTCATAACAAACTATTAAAGGACTACTTTGTAGAGCTAGAAAAAGTTATAATAAAATTCATCTGGAGGAACAAAAGGTCAAGAATTTAAAGAGAATTAATGAAAAAAGTGGGAAGGAAGGGGGCCTAAAAGTATCAGATCTTAAACTATACTACATAGTAGGGATAATCAAAATAATCTGAGAGTAGTTAAGAAACAGAGAGATTGAGCTGTGGAACAGATCATATACACAATACATAGAAGCAAAGGAGCACAAGAGCCTAGCACTTGATAAATTTGGAGATCCCAGCTATTGGGAAGGCAACTACTATTTGACAAAAACTGTTGGGAAGACTGAAAAGTAGTCTGGCAGAAACTAGGTATAGACCAACATCACACACCATTTATGAAGATAACCTCCAAAATGGGTATATGACATAGACAAAGGCTGATATCAGAAACAAATTAGAGGAGCAAGGAAAAAAAATTACCTATCAGCTCTATGTATAAGGGAATAGTTCATAACCAAGCAAGAGACAGAGAGGGTCACAGAAGATAAAATGGATGATTTTTATTATAAAAAATTTAAAAGTTTTTACACAAACAAAACCAATGCAGCTAAAATTTGAAGAGAAGCAGGTATATAGGGTAAAATCTTTGCACCAGGCTTCTCTGATAAATATCTCATTTCTTATATAAGAATCAGAATGATTTTCTAAACTGATAGTCAAAGTTTATGAAGATGCAGTTTTCAGATAAAGAAATCCAAGCTGTGAAACTACAAAAACATTCTCTAAATGGTTAATAATTAGGAAATGCAAGTTAAAACAACTCTGAAGTTTCCCTCACACCTATTATGTTGGCAGAACTGACAAAAAAGTGAAATGACAAACGCTGGAAGAGGTTGTGGGAAAACAGGTAGATTAATGTATTGCTGGTAGAGCTGTGAACTGGTCCAGCCATTCAAGAAAGCAATTTGAAACTATGACCCCCAAACTGTTAAACCACACATACATATTCCTTGATTCAACAATACCACTGCTATGCCACTACTGGGTCTATATACCAATGACATTAAGGAAAGAGGTACCATATGCACAAAAATATTTAGAGCAGCACTGTTTGCAATGGCAAAAAGGGTGCCCATTAATTTGGGGAATGGCTAAACAAGTTACAGTATAGAAATGTGATGGAAAGCTACTGTGTTGTAAGAAATGATGATGGAGAAGGTTTCAGAAAACCCTGGTAAGACTTGTATGAACTGATACAGAGGAAATAAGCAGAATCAGGAAAACATTTTATACAATAACAACAATATTATAAAATGAATCAACTTTGAAAGACCAAGGAATTCTGATTAATGCAATGACCAGTTATTATTCCAGAGGAGTCATGAGGAAATATCCAAGCTACTTCTTGATAAAGGTGATAGACTCAAGGTTGCAGATTGAGATACACATACATATACGTATGTCTGTATATACATATATACAGACATACGTATATGTGTGTGTACATGGCCAATGTGGGAATTTCTTTTGCTTACTTTACCTGTTTGTAACAGAGGTGTTGTTCTTGCATTCTCAATGGAGAGGGATTAGGGAGAGGGCAGAGGTAGAGAAGAAAGATCTTAATTTTTAAAAAAGTTAATTTGAATCAAGGCAAACTATAACTATTTTATTTCTCTGATTTACCAGGCTCGTAACTTTGTCAAATACAGAAATGAAGTTAGCCTAGGATGATTTGTTCTTGATGATACCCTGCTGGCTCTTCATAATCACTTCTTCCTTTTCCATCTCTTCTTTAATAATATATAAATATTAATTAAATTAATTAAATAATTAAATATAAATAATATATTCTAGAATTTTGCCACTGAATCTACCTCATTGGATTACAGTTTACAGAGTCATTCTTTTCTTTTTATTTTATATTTAAAAATTGGGACACTTTTGTGCTTTTCCAGTTCCATAGAGTCTCTCCTTTTCTCCACAGTCTTTCAAAGATCCCTGACAATGGATCATTTGGCCCTAGTAATCTGAACTTATCAATGGCAGTTAAGATCTATCATATTTACCTATTTGAAAATTATCTCCTTCAAATTTATTCTTGTTCCAGAGAACACTGGTAGTGAAAACTAAAGCAAAATAAGAGATGCTCTGCCTTCTAGGTTAGCCATTAAACCTCTATGAATGACAGTCCTATATATCCATTCTTTGATTGCTCATTTTAGCCCAAAATAGTTTAAAAAATGTTTTTGTTGTCTTTATCTTTCCTCATTAGACTCACCTAATTTTGAGCTTTAGCTCTCCTGTCACTGTTCTTATAGGGCCATTCAACACTTTGTATTTATACTTTTAAGAGCATTTGCTTCCATCTCCTGTACATAGTTCTTCTAAATCTAAGTTCATCAGCAAATTACAGGTGCCACTCCATCAGTCTCTTTAGGCAACTCTATTTCTCTCTTCACTAGAATTGTTTCACTTTCACTTTGTGCCTTCAGAACTTAATATCATCAAATATCTATTCTATCAAATAACAAATAACAAATCTATTCTATCAAATAACAAATGACAAATATCTTCTGTCCCTCTGGGGCTGATGTTGCCTGATGAGCTTTGGTACATAAGCTCTTATGATCCTTTCTCTGAACTCTGAAATCTGCTCTCCAAAACTGGAGTCCATATCAGATTTATGCACAATTTTTCTCTCTATCTAAGATGGAACTCACAAGGTTTTCATTATTCTCACTCTGGCAACTAGTTCCTCATTTTGGGGGGAACAATGTGCTAAGAAAGCATACTTTCTTTTCTCTTCAATTTTTAAAGTTCATTTTGAACTTAAATACAAAAAAGAAAAAAAGCACATTTCCATGAACATAGCACAATGTAAAAAAGAGGATTCAATGTAAAACTGAATTTCCATTTCACAGTTTGCTTTTTTAAAAAAAAATCAACTATGTAATAAATTCTACACATAATTTTCAAAGCTATCCTGCTTTTCTGTGCTTCCTTCTAAGTTTTTTTTGTTCTTTATTGTGCAATTTTGATTGTTTTCTCCCTCCTCCCCCCTGCCCTAGAAAAGGCTATCATTAGACACAAATGTGTGTATGTGCATATGTATGTATATATATGTAAAACAATACTATACATACTTCCATGTGTCAGTTTTTCTTTGGATGTGGATAGCATCTTCCTTCATAAGTCCTTTGTAGTTGATTTGAATATTTGTAATACTCAAAATGACTTAGTCATTCAAAGTTTTTCTCAGAACAATATTACTGTTACTGCGTAGAACATTCTCTTGGTTCTGCTCATTTCACCCTTCATTGTTTCATGCAAGTCTTTCCATGTTTTTCTAAAATCAACCAGCTTGTCATTTCTTATAGCACAGTAGTCTTACATCACAATCATATATCACAACTTGGTTAGCCAATTCCTGATTGATGGGCATCCCTTCAATTTCTAATTCTCTATCACCAAAGAGAGCTGCTATAAATATTTCAGAACATATGAGTTCTTTTCTCTTTTCCCTAATCACCTTGGAAAACAGACCCAATAGTGGTGTTGCTGGGTCAAAGGGTCAAAAGGTATACACAGTTTTATCTTTCTTTGGGCATTATTCTAGAATGCTTTCCATAGAAGGTAAATTCTCTCAAGAACTGGAGTTAGCTATTGTAGTTCAGTGCTTCAGGCATCAATTGTCAATGAAGGAGGGTTCCCTTAAACACTTAGTGATAGGCTGTAAGCTCTAAGAGTGGAGAGTACCATGTTTTGTTTCATCTTTGTATTCCCAACAGGTAGTACAATGCCTTATGCATTACAGGCACTTAATAAATATATTCTGAATTGAATAAGACTGATTTTTCAAACTCTGCCTCAAGAGCAGAATTCACATCACTGTGTCATACTTTACAAACATTTACTCTTACCACTAAATCAATTGTCTAGACTTGGAACTTATTGGATTCTAGTTTTCCTTCTGAGAGTGGGATGGTGATAGTCATGAACTTTCTTGAGCATACTGGGAGAAGCCATGTGGTATAGTGGATAGATTGCTAGATGTGCAAACTGAAGTATATGGATTCATTCCTTTCAGATATTTGTTAGCTATATGAACTGGCAATCCTCTTTATCTCTCTGAGACTCAACTGTTTATTCATATGAAAAATGGAGATAATAATACTCATAACATCTATACTTTACAGGGTTGTTGAGATAATATATAAAATGTTTTGAAAGCTTTAAAATAGTATATAAATGTCAGTTATTATTTTGTCTGAACTGACTTTATTTGAATTTATACTGTAATCCCAATATACAGTGGTTGGAAGAGGGTAAATCTTCTAAATACCTTAGTAGGCTAACATTCCTAGCAAGTTTACCCTAGAGAACAAGCCCCAGAGCTTGCTTACTGTTTCCATCTCCATTTTCTCTGTCCTACTTTAAGCTCCTTCCTCATTTGGGGCTATTTAACCAGGGCAGTAGTGCCACTGAAAGCTGCTATGAGAATGGGGAGGCAGAAGATAGAGGAATTGATATAATACTGTTCTGTATAAAGTCATTGAATCCAATCTATGTCCTTTCTAATCCAGTTTTTAGAAAGCTACCAAACATTGATATTCCTAAAGCACATGTCTGACCGTGCCATTGCTTTGCTCAAGAAGCTTCAGTGTCTCCCTGATGCTTCTAGGAAAAAAATAAATTTAGCTGGTATTTAAGACCTTTCTTAACATGGCTTCAGTCCATATTTCTAGGCTGATTCCACATTATCTCCCTCATGAGATAACTCTATATTCCATCCAATTGCCTGTTTACTCTTCCCTGTATACCACATCCCATCTGCTGTTTCCATGTGTTATTGTATAGACTTCCCTCCGTGTCTGGAATGCTTTTCCTCTCTGAATTCTAATGCTTGAAATGCCTAGTCTCCTTTAAGGCTAAGTTCAAGTGCCATCTTCTTCAAATTGGTTCCCCCAGTTGCTAGTACCTCCCCTATTATTATGTAGGTTTTTTAAAAAAAACCTTTATTTATCTGTGAACATTCTGTTTCTCCTAGTGGAATGTAAGTTCTTTGAGGGCAGATAAGGATTGTTTTACCTTTGTATTTGTTATACCTAGAACCTAGGACAGTGCCTGACATACAGTAAGCACTTACATAGGTTTGCTAATTGAGCACCTAATTGATCTTTCCATGGCCACATAATGATCTACTTCCATAGAACTTCCTTCTCCCTCCCCAACCGTTGCCCCTCAACTATAGTGATGAATTTGGACTTAAATATCAAAACAATGAAAACAACCACAAGATAGCTCTATTTTCCCAGAATATTTAAGTAAAACTTATATAAACATGATCCTAGAAGGGAAAGAATTTTGTCTGTGAATGATGCACATAGTGTACAAATGAATGTTTTTTTATCTGACTTTGACAGCAATATTAAAATTTGAGATAATTCATAGCACTTATGAATTAATAATATTATTATTAGTGGCATTAAACAGCAACACAGATTTGATAATGATGATAATAATAGTGAACATTTATATAGCACCTACTATGTGTCAGGCATTTTACAAATATTATCTGATTTAATACTTGCAACAACCTTGGTAGGTAGGTGCTATGATTATCCTTATTTTACAGATGAGGAGACTGAGGCAAACAGAGGTTTAAATTACTTGTCCAGGGTCACACAGCTAATGAGTGTCTGATGCCAGATTTGAACTCAGGTCTTTCTGACTCCAAGTCCAGCACTCTATTTACTGTATTATCTAGCTACATCATTTGGAGCTTCCAATAATCTTGCAACTCTTTTGATCCAATACACTCATATTACTTATAAGGAAATTGAGGCCTGTAGAAATCAAGTGACTTGCTCAAGATCACATAGGTGAAAGAGAGGAATTTAAACCTAGGTTGACTGTTGCCCAGCCAATACCCCTAAAAGAATTGCCACCACGAGGGGTCATAAATGTTTTATAGTAAGGCTTGGCTAAATTCTATTTGCATTTCATTCTCTCCGATTCACCTTTTATAAAAGAGTGATGCAATTCCTGCAGTGTAGCAGGAATTGAATTATCAATAAGCTGTTAGGCATGATTTATTAGTATAGCAAAACATGTTAATAGTGTAGGTCATACTTACTCTTGAGTCTCCTCCTAAATGCTAAGTGCATTTATTATGTCATGGTATATGATGATAACATCACCTAGGCCATTAGCTCTGCACTAACTCAAGAGAATAAGTGTCCTGTGTTTAATAACTAACACTATTTCTTTCAAACTTTCATCACTATATCTCACATTTGATTATGGTTTTGAACAAGTCATTTAACCTCATGCTACCTCAATTTTCCTCAACTATAAAATAAAGACAAATAGAATTAAGTATCTGAAATGATTAAGAAACACTTTTAATGTGTTGAGTGTAAAATAAAAATAATAGCTCAACATGTTTTTCTTGAAAACTAAATTTGCCTTCTCTTCTTGGAGCATTATTTCTAATACTATTTACTACTAAGTTGTATCAGCTGTATTAAGCTGATTTTATTTCTCTCTTCAACTGTCACTCTGATGTATAACAATAGGAAATGGAAGCTGAAGATGCTTGGGAAGACACATTTTGGTGGAGAGGTGCTAAATTCATACTGAACTTCATGAGCCTGGTATTAATCTGCTGGCAGAGAGAATGGGCTCCAGCAGACCCTACCAAGTACCATACCTCTATATGTATGTGTGTATTGTGAGTGTGTGTGTACACTTTCACACACATGGAAGACAGAGAAAAAGCCAGAAAAATGCAAGATTAGGAGAGAGGGAGAAACATAAAGGAAAGCAGTGAAAGAGGATGGGGAGGAGAAAGAGGGAGCGGGAGAAAGAGAGAGACAGAGACAAAGAGAGTAATTATGTACAGATAATGTAAACTGTGGCAAAATGCCTCTCCTTTTATACTGCTGGTACTCCAGCTGCTTGGGTAATGCTTATATATATAAAAAAATATCACTTAGAAGCCAAAAGACAGGGTTGAAGTAGGGCTATTAAATATGCTTTCCCACTTTTCTATGAAGCATGCTCATATCTGATCTCTGTCCATGGTAGTTTGATTTTACATGGACCTGAAAGGTAAATGTGTTTTAGGGGTGGACACTTTTATTAGACAGCATGGGGGTAGGAGGAGAGAAGAAAAATAGCTCCCAGTGACAGCTAACTCACATTTTCTTTTCCAGAATGTTAATCTGGGTAAATGACAGAATCAAGAATCAAGAGAGAAATGCCTGAGTAATATGCAGGGTAATTACAGTATAGTATTTTGTCTGTGCTTTGATATCATTGTACTTGGAAGGTTTTAAGTCTAGTTCTCTCTTGGAGATCATGGATAGAGTTCTTACTAATTCCATCCTCTCTTCCCTTCTAATCCATGCTAGACTAATCTTCCTTACGCATATAGTCATAGGATTTGACTGCCTCAAGCCATTCAATAGTTTTCATTATCTACTGAATAAAATTCAATCTCTTTCTTTGGCCACCTATCTTTTCAGCCTTATCTCACCAATCAACAAATACTTACTAAGTGCTTACTATGTGCCAGGCAGGCCAGGTGGCACAGTACATAAAGTGCTGGGTCTACAGTCAGGAAGACTCATCTTTCTGAGTCCAAATCTGACCTTAGTCACTTTACAGCTATGTGATCCTGGGCAAGTTACTTGACCCTCTTTGCCTCAATTTCCTCATCCGTAAATGAGCTGGAGAAGGAAATGGCAAACCACTCCAATATCACTGCCAAGAAAATCCAAAATAGGGTCTCAAAGAGGCTGAAAAATGAATGAATAACAACAATGTGCCAGGTACTGTGAGAAGCACTGGGAAAACAGAGACAAAAATGAATCAGTCCCTTCTTTAAGGAACTCATAATATCTTTTCCCTATCCCTAATAGTGAAATCTTACTTTTCCTTTTAAGCTCAACTCAAATACCATTTCATCCATGAAGTCTTATTTTCCTTGGAACTCAAATAGCGTTTCATTCATACTTCTCATATTCTTTTCATGTTTGTTTGTGTGTCTGTATTACAAATATTTATATATGGGTTATATTCTGTGTACTAGGCCATAAGTTCCAGAAGGGCAAGGATCAAATCTTATCTAAATTTTGTATCTCCCCCTTTCTACCAGGAAAGAATAACCTGTATTCTCTCTCTCTCTATAGACATATAGAGATAAATTAAATTGACTTGAGACAATCTTGAATTGAACTGAGACAATCTTCTTTAAGTGTTTTCAAACCCTGTGATTAGTATGTTGGGATGTAAATGTGGGGTATTTATATTTTCATATAACACATATCAGGAATATTATAGAAGGATTTTCTGCACTGAGTAGGAGAGTGCACCAGATGAGCTTTAAGGTCCAATTTCTATGGTTTTAAGATAATATCACTGTAATCACACTGTAAATATAATTTTTCCTCTATATGATGAGGAATGGGCTTGAATTGGTATGCTTTGTTGTTCACTGGGGAGCTGTTCCACTAATACCCATGCCCAGAAAACAGAGCCCTAACACAATAATGAAATACTCATTTAGGCTCCTTGGGCCACAGCACAGCAAACTGTGGCCCAGAGGTAGAAGACAGGGTAGGAGAGAAGTGAATCAGACATGTTAAGTTGACATCTAGCTTCTCAGTCTCTTCTGGCAAGCGTATCAGGTATTTGTAGAATGTAATCACCCAACTCTAGTTCACTATGGCTGTCAAGAGCTACTACTAAAGGTGGCAAACATGTTTCTAGTCTATAATATGTTACCATCAAAGTGAGAGATAAGTTTGGATGGACCTGAGGATATAGGAGAGAAATGAAAGATGTGTGTTTGTTGCTTGTCCCTTTCTTGACTTAGGGGAGAGAATACAGCCACATCAACCTTTTAAAACAAATACCTATTAAATCAATAGTGCTGGATAGTCTTTGGCATGATTATTAGAGCAGTGAACTTAATTCAACACAGAGAAGCTTTTGTTTAGAGAATAAATTAGAACTAAGCTGCTTTTACAAGGAAAGAACAGATAATGTTCCTTGACTTAATTTAACAGTTGAAAATATCTTTAGAATTGGCTGAGCATCTTATAATCGATCTTACCAACACACAACCATTTGTGTGCTGAAATGGTATCCAGGAACAGCTTGTAGTAGAGTGCTCCTCAGAAAGAGCTGTTACTAAGATTGCAAGGTGTCACACTCAGACCATAAGAAAATAACCTATTTTACTCTGATTCATTCAATATGCCATTCTCTCTTGTAATGTAGCTAAAATTCAAGGCTGCAGCAGTTTGCCAGGTAAGGCTCCCATTTAAGATAATTAAGAGCCATGTGGAATTTGTCTGGGTCAAGGATGTAGGATTACAGGATTAGTTAGTATTCCACCCTCTCCTTCCCTGGGGTTAATAGGAATATTGAATTTTATCTTCATGATTTTGGCAGCAAATGCAAGATAACTGTTAATGGGAACTATGCTGGCACCATCAGGCCCAGAATATATTTGTATTAACAAGTAGTTTTTTAGGTAGATTGAATCTCTACTTAAGACAGTAATACAACAAAGTTTCCTATGGTATTAATGAGAGCCTTGCTTAGAATCAAGAACTTGATGATCTCATATATGCACTGAAGCCAATATTTACCATGTAATATAATTTGAGGAACCATATAAAATGATTAAATAAGGTTTGTTCCTGTATTACTTAATTCAATATTAACTCATTAAAAATTTACCACTGCCAATAAGTTAAAAACTAGGGGAAAACACACTTATTTATATTCTAAAACAAGCTAAAGTCACAATCTATTTGAACTTCAGTTTCCTCTTACATAAAATAAGAAGATTGAACTCTTTAAGCTCTATAATCCCTTTTAATTCTAATAGTCTATGATTCCATCATCCTGTATATTATGGTAATAACAGATACTTGACTTCACTATAAGTTAAAAAGGGCAATGTTATTTCCAAAGAAAAACAACAATTGTTGATAGCTAATATTTTCATCACTAGACCACTTAATCTATTTTCCTTTTAAATGAGGAAATTTTGTGACTAATTATTTTGATACATTTTACTAACATCTTCAACATTCCAAATTATTTTCACTCAAATGTTAAAAATAAAATTTCCCCAACACTTTTATTATTTCTCTAATGTACATTTTCAAAAAATTAAGTTTCAACTTTTTTACTTGTAGCAAATCAATTGGACAGTTCAAATATGTTTTTTCTAAATTAATGTACCTATCTTAAGATGTATATTTATCCTATTACACACACCTATCCTCTATATATCCTATTAATTTATATATCTTAAGAATATCCTAAACACGTGTTTTTAAATATACAGTGACTCTTTAAAAGCTATATGTACATACAGCTTGTTTAGGAAGTCTGACCAGAATATTGAAGGAACTTTAAGTGCCTCCTCCCCCCTTAAGTAAATTTTTTCTTCTATTACCTTTCATGACTAATTAATGTACGTGACCTATTTCATTGTTGGCACAACTTCCCTGTCATAATTTTAAAGTTGTTCTTGAAACTTTCGGTGCATACTCATTATTTTGTAAGTGAAGTGAAACTTTAAAAAGCTGTCCATTCTCTGTCTTTCATTCTCACAAGGAGAACAGTTAGAGATTGTGGCTGGAAGTTTAGTAGAGTGAAGTAGAATCCAATTCAGCTATGATCCTACCTGTGTAACCAGAAGTAATTCTTTTCAGTTCCTAAAACCTCCATTTCCTCATCTGAAAAATGGGAATAATAATATTTGCACTTTCTCTCAGGGCTATTATGGTAAAAGTACTTTAGAAAGCTGAGAATTCTGTACAAATGTAGGCTATTATTAAATAAGCACGGCATTCAAAAATTGATAAGGTTAACTTCATTACTATTGAGTTTTTAGCAGATTCTTTAGTAATTCTTTTATAGTATAACTCACCTGTAAACATGAATTAACTGGACAGACATTTAATATATTCCTACTATATGCAAAGTACTATACTAAGAGCTAGAAATACAAAAACAAAAGCTAAACACATTCCCAGTCTTCAAAGACCTTATATTCAATAGGAGCATATGATAGGTAAACAGATAAGTCAAGACAAGCTAATTTGAGGAGGGAGAGAGCACTAACTACTAGGAAGACCAGGAAAGGTTATCTCAGTCCTCTGTACCTTGTGCTCACTGCTCAACTGTCACCTTGGAAAACAAAATTTCCTTAATTAGTTAGATACAGACCCAAGATCATCTTTTCCAACTCACTCTTGAGTACTGAGGATGAGTTAACATCCAGCAACAGAAACAGAAAGACAGTGGAGGTGTCTACAAAGACTAATACTGAACATCTAGGACGAAAATTTACTAGCTGTAAACTGTGATTCCTAATGCACCTGAGAAACTTGGAATTAGTCAACAAGTATTTAGTGAACGCCCACTAAGTATCCAGTAATGCTAGGTAGCTGCTTCGGATCCACATTCCAAGCTTAGAAAAGGACATTAGAGTTAAGAATGTTGTCAATATAAGGGCCAGAATTGTGCATGGGTAAAAATCAAATCCAGAACGGGGATTTTAGAACAAGCAAACATTTTTAAAAAAAATCTGTTGACTCGACTTGGCCCAGAGAAACCGATAGTCAGGCGTCAACAACCTCCCTACACTCTCTTCCTTACTCCAAGATCCAGACTGAGCCACCCTTGCCACCCTCTCCCCATCCCCCTCAGACAAACTGCTTCACTTCATCCCCGTCTCGCTTCGGTTTAGTTTAAAGGTAGCATCCCCTACATAAGGTTTAAAATCACCTCAAAGGGCAGCCTTTTACAAGGAAACCTTCAGTCAGTATGGGAACTAGCTTGACCACCCTGCGATGACCCTGTTCTAAGTAAGATGAATCTGTTCTTACTGTGGCAGGGAAAGTAGGAAAGGACGGAAGGAGATGTTGCCTATACAGATCTTGCTGCAGAGCTGAGGAGTGACAGCAGCTACAACTTGAGATTGTGATTGCCGTGGCAAGGAATGACTTTAACCTTAAAGAAAAAGAGAAGAGGACGCCGTGGGGGTGGGGGTGGGGAACCCTGGACTTGTATTCAGTATCACTTCCGAGCTGCTCTAGGGCTGGCAGGCACAATTCTGAGCATCGCCAGGTGGCTCACCCGGGCATGTGTGTGGGTCCTGGGGGAAGACAGCAAGCAAAGGGCGGGGGCAGACGTGGGGAGAAAAAAAAGAAAAAGTAGTTTGCTTAAAAAGAAAAAAATCAAGCCCAGGATAGCAGCCGCTTTGCAGGAAAAGAGGAGGGTGGATGAAAAAGAGGAAAGAGGGAAGCTTGTCAGTCACCGGGACCCACGCTCCAGCTACCCTAGATCAGACAGACCGGCAGACAGACAGACCCGCGGAGAGGGAGGAGGTGGAGACCTTGAGCGAGTTACCTTCAGGATTGGAGCTGATGAAGACCCGGACGCTCCTGCCGGCCGGCACTAGGTGGGAAGGCAAAGCTGTGAGGTTGCCGGAGAAAGCCGCCCGCCGGAGAGCCGAGTCTCGGGCACAGGGCAGCTTGCTGCCCGCCCCAGCCGGCCACATCGCCCCCGGTGTCAGCCGCCTCCTCCTCCTCCTCCTCCTCCTCCTCCTCGCCCTGGTTCTGGCTCGGTAGCGCTGGGTAGGGCGATCCCCAAGAGACCGCTACGGCTCAAAGCCGTCCGGAGCTCGACACAGCAGCCAAATCAGCAGCGCGCACCACCTGCCAACTGGGAGCGGCCATATGAACTCCCCAGTTCCTTAGGCTGCTGCTGCCCCCACCACCTCTTCTTCTTCCTCTTCTTCCTCCAGTGTCTTCAGCTCAGCGGCGGGCCGGAGGAGCGCTAGGTCAACTGTGGCGGCGGCCACTTAAGCAGCACAGGTCTGAGCCTCAGAGCGAGCGCAAGAGGCGGTGAGGGAAGCTACTAGCATCCCTTCCTCTCCTCCACCTCCGCCGGCGCCCCCTCCCCCCGCCGCGAGCCCCCTCCCCCCTTTTCTTCACAGCACAGCAGCAGCAGCAGGAGGGTGGAGGTGGCGGCAGCGGTGAAGGAGTGTGAGGGGGGTGAGGAGAGAAAAACCAAACTTTCTACGCCAAAGATCTCTCGAGTTTATTTTCAGACTTTTGGCACCCAGCACATCAACCCACCAAGCTTGCCGCCCCCCCCAAAACCAAAAGGTTGTTGTTACGGGGAGGTGTTGAAATGGGGCGGAGATGGCTGGGGGATCCTCCAGACGCCTTAGGACTAGACGTCTTGACAGGTTGTCCCACTTTCGTCCTTCTGCTAAAGGAAATTAAAATACTTAATCTTTCTTGGGGGAGCTGCTTTTCCGAGAGCTAAAAAGCACTTGAATCTCTCTCCAACACCCTGCCCTGTCTCCCTCCAATTCGCGAATTTGGGTACCTTCAAGTGTTTAATTAAGTACAGTGAAAGGCTGCCTCAAAGTTAGACGCCTGAGCGCGCACACACGCACAGGCAGCCCGCCGTCTGACCCCTCTCTGGGTCGGGTTCGCTGCCCGCGGGTCAGAGGAACAGGAAAGTGTCTTTAAGTACGGAGTGTGAAACTCATTTCCTCGGATATTAAGTGAGGCTTGCGGTGCCGCTGAAGCGAAGAGCTGGATTCTCTGCGTTGTAGCATACCCTGGCTTTTTCTACTCTCCCAAAGCTGGGCTGGGCGGAGCTGGGATTTTTTTTTTTTTTTAAAGGATACTTCCTTTCACCGTTCTCATGGTCGGATGGAGACTAAATTAGATCTGAGACCTTTCTTTGAGTGGAGCCCTCCAGGAGCCCTCTAGCTCATGTACAAAGCAAAGGCTCAGCGCCTTGTTTTCCTTCGCCGGAGGCAGGTTATTTATTAATTCATAGGGATGTTGGGGATCAGAGTAACCCAGATGCAAGCGGGGATGCAGGGATCCGGCGCGGTGCTTAGCAGAGAGCAGCTCCCAGCAGCTGTCAGTGGTGGGGAGTCTTGGAGAGCGGCTCCCATGAAAAATTAAAAAAAAAAAAAAAGGGGGGGGTCAGGGGGGGGGGGGGGAGCAGGAAAGAGGAGAACGTCTTGGGGGCTAGTTGCTTATTGCTGCGACTGCTTTCTAGCTCAGAGAGAAAGGGCGGGGCTGTTCAAGCAGGAGACGCCCTCCCAAGCGCTGGGATGCTTCTGGTGCGACTCCCGAAGGGCGTGCGCACTCGCGCTCTGCCCGAGTGGATGTGTGGTTGGGCGGGCAGGGCAGGCAGGTCGGGCGGGGGCGGGGGGGCGTGGCGAGATCTCGGGACTTCCAGGCAGAGGTGTGAGGAATAGGGTCGAGAGGCGAATGGCGTAAGGAGTGGGAAAAGATCTCACTTTCGCTCAGTGCTTAAAAAATGTTCTCACAACTCCGTGAGATAGGTGTTACAAAATAGTGTTATTCCTGCTTTACAGATGAGACAACTGAGGCTCAGAGTGTTTGATTGATTATACAGGGTCATCCAACTAAGTAGTTATCAGCCAGGATTTTGTCTTTGTTCTCTGACCACCGGCTTAACGATCTTTCCAGGACGCCACACTACTCTGCCTTTTATTGGAGACTGGGGAGGGGGAGGCTTTAGTAATTCCATTGCACTACTATAGCTCGTTTTCAGAACACTTTCCAACAATCTTTTGAAATACAGAGTGCAAGCATTAGCCTTTTTTTTAATAGAGGAAAAAAAATGATTTCATTACCACACAGAGAGTCTAAGAGCCAGAAATCACCCACAACAAGGTTGGAAAGATCCTCTATAAAGGTACTTTTTTCTACTGGCATCTGCCCCTTCAAAAATGCTAATTCCTAAGCAAGTTTGAGAGTCAAGGAAAATGCAACCACTTAGAGTTTAAGACCTTAGGATATAGATCAGGAAGGGACCTGAGAGTTCATTTACGACTGTCATTTTATACAGAGAGGTTACAGTGACTTTTTCAAGGCTGCACAGAGGTATTAAGTAGCGGAGGCTAGACTTGAACCCAGGTTCTCTGAATCTAAATCCAGTGCTTTCGCTACTGCTTCACAGGAGCTTTGGGGGTGGGGCAAACACAGGGTACAAGTGCTCACTAACTCCAGGGCATGGAGATTTCAACTTTTTGCCAGGGGGAGTTATTTTCTTCTTGCAGAAGTCTGTAGCTGAGGTTGGAGGGCCAAAGAGAAGAAGGCAGTTAATGCTTGAGAGTTAAGGAGTATACTTTATAATCTAAACAAGTTGCTTAGACTTAAAAGAATATCCAATGCGTCACCAATTTGAAGGTCAACTAGGTAAAACTTTAAATTTTTTTGATCTACTTTGAGGGCCTCCTGGAGAGACAGTTTTCTGCCCTGAACTCAGTTATCTTGTTTGGATGGTGGTTCAAAAGTAGCCGATGCTGCTGTGCTGCTTCTCTGGGCTTATTGCCATCTCTGAAGAGATTCCACTTTAGAGAACACAGGACTGCAGGAGTGGCACTTCCATACCTTAGAGCCAGGGGGCAGACAGCTCTTTCTCCTTTGATGCATTTCTCACCAAATTCAAACTAAGTAATTTGAACATGCAAAAATGTTATATTCATTAACTATGCAGTTTCACACTTTCTGCTCTAATACCACTGCTCCTATGGATGAGATCTCTGAATGAATTGGAATCACTCTGTCATGAACTTGGGAGAAGCCCAGGAGGTTAATAATGTAACTGCACAGGCAGATTCCACAGCCCACTCAAACTTTTACATAGTGGGGATCAAAAAAGGTTAGTTGAACTTAATATGACTCAACACTGTTTTTAGGAGTTTCAGACACAAAAATCTCATTTCCAGTGCATTAATTGAAGGACCTGGAGGCATTAAGAATTAAATTTCTACATTCTCTCTGTCCCCTCCCCCATCTTTTTTTGTCTTCTATGTCTTACCTAAGTCTCAATGTGCTGCATTTTCTTATTATGACTTTAGGGTTTTGGCAGCTTCCATAACCTAATTAACTGTCTCAGGCAGGCCACAGTTTAGCATCAGCCAATGTCACTGCAGATAAAGGGCAAAAGGAATGAATTCCATACACACAGTCAGTAAGGCTAAGTTCAGAAGGACTAACTGGAAACACAGCCTCACTAGTACCATGAGCTGTCTAACCACTGACTCCATTGTGTGATTTCTGGGGTACTTATAAACACTTCTAACCCTCTGCTCCAAATACTCCTGCCAGATGTTGGAGATACAATCCTTAAAATGCAATTATTTCTGGAAAGGTTAGTGCATTAAGTAGCTTGAACCTTATATGAGTGATTCAGTAGATCTCCTTCCATTTTAGGAGGGACCTGCTGTAGCATGAGGGCCCTGGAAACCTGAGAGGGAATAGTACACAAATGGGAGGCGGCTAGTGCTAGCCCAGGGAATATAGAGGAAATATACCAATGTTTCCCTGGTACGAAAGTGTGACTATCAAGGATTCTGAGGGCAATTCATTTTAAATTAATTCAACAAGCATTATTAAGCACCTACTGTGTGCCAGCCATTGTGTTCTACACTGGGCATACAAAAACAAAGCAAAAAGAGTTCTTGTCCTCAAGGATTTTGCATTCTGTTGCCCAGCATCTAAGCTGGCACCTACAGGAAGGAAAGGTCATCTCAGACATTGCCCTACACAGACCTGAGGGATTTAAAGTTTCTGAAGAAGGGAACATTGGATGAGAAGAATACAGAGGAAAATGCACAGGAATGAGCTAGTAGAATTGAGTGTCTAAGAACCACTAGGTTACCTGAAAGCCTCTCCTCTCCACACAGTCTGGGCACTAACCTGGGTGATGTAGGATTACTGGATCTTAGAGCTAGAAGGGAACTTATATGATCTGTGCCTCCTGGAATACTTAAAAAATGGCTTGACTACTTTAATAAAACTAATTATATTCTGTAGTTTGTGATACATAAAGATAATTAATATTGGCTGCACAATATGTAGTTAGCATCAAGCACATATTTAAGACTACTGAATATACAAAATTAATTAAGTTTTTGTATGATTTGGAATGTATGAGCCAATTCCATAGAATTCAAGGATTTCCTGAGTGACAACTACTTTTGGGATTAAAAAAAATTTTTTTTTTAGCTCACATTGAATGTTCTATCACTTGACAAAATGATAGCATTAAGTGATCAAATGTAGGTTGCTACTGTATTTTTTTTTTTTTTTTGAGGCAATCAGGGGCTAAGTGACTTGTCCAAGGTTACTGTATTTCTTCTTACCAAAATTTTGATGGATGTCTCAGAAATTTTACACCTTCAAAAACAGCTTTAAAGAAGCTTCTAAATATGACCCAGTGCCTACTGGATGCTCTCTAATCTCCAAATTCTATGAATCTCTAAACTTTTTTAATTTATCATTTTGTGGATCCCAAGGCCCTGTCTCAGTAGCAGGACAATGGTTTGTCTTGTTAACATTTCTTTTTCTTTGGATCCTTGTACTGAGAATGCATTGACAAATTGTGTGTCTATCTGAGAGTAAGTAGTCTAAGTGTTCCAAGAGACACATTTCACATTGATAAGTCTGGAAGTAAATCTGCCCTTTTCTGGCATGAATGTGAGAGTGGATCAACAAGCATTTATTAAGTCCCTCCTATGTGACAGGCACTGTGTTTGTCTGTGTCTGAAGAAAGACAAAAATGAAACAGTCTCTTCTTTATAAGCTTACATTCTATCAGGGGAGACAATATTGTAGAGAGATAGTGTGTAGGTAAAAATGATAAAATCTAGCAACTGATTCTATACATGGAAAATTCCAAGGTAGAGCCTAAGAGACTAGAAGGCTAGTGGTGCCCTCTACAGAAGTATGGAACTTTTTTTGGGGAAATTAAATGAATTCTCTTTTGGATGAGATGAATATGGGCCATAGAGTGAACTGTCCAGTAGGCAGGTGGTAATGGAGGATTGGAGCTGTCTATATAGATTTGGGAGTTATTTGCTAGATGTAATAAATCAATGAAATCACCAAATGAGAGAATGAGGAGAGTCTCTGCTTTGAGAGACCTTTGTCAGTCTAGTGCTTCTAAATAATACTGACTTGGGACATGACACAGTAATAATGGGATTTAATAGAAATTATGCTTGATTTGAAATTGGAGGACCTGGATTCAAATTCTGAATCTGTTGCTCACTACTTGTATGATGCTGGGCAAAGCACTTAATCTCTCTGAGCCTCAGTTTTTCTTGTGGATAAAATGAATGGGTTATATTAGGTGATCAGTAAGATCCATTTTAGCTCTAAATCTATGATCTCTCCTTCTTCTCCCTTTTCTTTCCTCAGCAGTGTGGAGATCCAGAAACATCCAGAAGTAAGAAACTTTGGGCAATGGTGAATGTATCAAACCGTGTGCTAGAGACCCTGCAATTGCTGAAGTAGGTTATTCCTGGCCACTCCTGTGCCTTGCATGTTCTCTGAGCAAAAATCCATAAAAAAGGGATGGAGGACACCACCACATTCCTAAACCAAGTAGAAGAGTTCCAAAACCAGACAGGAATCTGAGCCAAAGCCACAAGATGAGTTAGTAGCAGAGCTGGGCTCAGAACTCTGTTTTTATGACTTTTGGTCTATTGCTAGGCTGCCCTTGTTTAACTTTTGAACAGCATTTCAAATGTGTGTCCACTTTCCTGCTTAGTCATTCCGCAAAATGACCCCTATACCATCAGTATGGCTCTAAGTCTGACCAGAAGGAGGTAAACATTTCTCAATAGACATGTGGGTGCCCCATTTTAGGAAAGACATTGGTGAACTGGAAAATATGCAGAAGAGGGTGACCTGACTAATGAGGGGACTAGAAACTATGTTACAAGATGAGTTGGGGATGTTTAAGCCTGGAGAAAATTTAGCAGAATGTGAGCACTGTCTTCAAGTCCTTGAAGGCCTGCTATACAATGGAGAGATTGAATTCTCTTTGGTTTGCCTGGACCTAGAGGGAAGAAATGGGAGACTGTGGGGGACAGATCAATCTACATGTGGAAAAGACTTATTACAACTAGAGCTAGTCAGGGGTGTAATAAGCTTCCTCAGAGTGTAGTGAGTTTCACATCACTGGAGAACTTTAAGTAGGTGCCAGATGATGACTTCTGTGGGAGGTTGTGGATGGGATTCCTACTCATATAGGACTGAATATTCTCTGAGGTTTCTTACAACTCCAGAATTCTATGATTTTGCAATGTATACACACACATTTGTACCCCTACGTGTATATACAAACATATGGAGTGCTTATACCCACCCACCCACTCCTAGGCCACCAGAGGTATTTGGAAATTGGTAAGAGTAGCACCAGAAAGTTATTGCTATGTTCAGTCCGCTATAGCAGTCTCTTCAAACCCACATTATGATAGGAACAGAATTAGCATGTATAATTGGCTCTTCTCTAAATACTAAACTACCTTCAGTAGTGTGGCTATTTTGGCAAATGAATGATGTAGTTAGGCATAAACTAGAAAAGATGGGTAGAGTGGTGTTTCTTGTGGTTTCCAAAGCTTAAGGAGGACAATAAAATTTATATTTATGATAATTATAATCCTGTTATTTTTCAATGCCTGCTATATAGACAAGGAAGATGAGGGAGCAGGAAAGCAAAGATTCAAGGTCATGTGTGCCTGCCAGAGGACTCAGCTCTTCCAACTTCCAGTCTCGTGATGTAACTTAGAGGATAAGACTTCCCGCTTACTTGTTTATAAAGTGAAAAATTTCAATCTATGTGAGAATTTGTCAGCATAAGATTTTGCCAACATGGATTGTTGATTCAGAGGTGTCTGTAGCATGATAGCATTCATAGCAACTCAGTTTTAAATAAAAAGCTACACCTTTGTGTAATGGTTGTCTGATGTTTTCATGACTCAGAAGTTTTAACTCTGGATCCATCCCCCTCCAAATCTGTTTAGTGTATTTTTCAGTCAGTCCATATATCTTCTCATGCTATTATTAGAGCAAAGTAAACAAAATGTGCTGATTATACTTTAAAAAAGAAACAGGTTTTCTTTACCTTTAGATTTTATTTTGCATTTCTAAATGGGCAACTTAGTTTTTAAAAATATATAATATTTACTTATGTTTATGTATAATGCAATTAATTGATATTCTCCAGTTGATAAATGGTCAAAGGATATGAATAGACAGTTTTCTAATGAAGAAATCAAAACAATTTATAGTCATGTGGAAAGAATGCTCTAAATCACTATTGATTAGAGAAATGCAATCAAAACAATTTTGAGATACCATTTTACACCTACTAGATTGGCTAAAATGATAGAAAGGGAAAATGACACATGTTGGAAGGGATGTGGAAAAATTGGGACACTAATTCATTGTTGGTGGAATTGTGCAATTTTGTAGTTTTAAGAAGAGAAAAGAAAAAAGAATTTTATATGATAATTTTGTTGTATATTTGAAAGGAATGTTGAGCATAGTAGATTTGCAGTTTCATGTGTAATCATCTTTTTATTATATTATGTTATGGAGATTATTTTTTTATTCCATAAATTAAAAATAAAAAGACAAGAAAAATTGATTTCCAAAGTAGATTGCTTTTGTCCTGAATTATTTAGTTTCTTTCCCTACCAGTCTAAATTAGATAGGAGCAAATTTTCTTCTTCCATCTATGTTACATGGACAGTCTGACGTTAAGCTACTAAGAAAAGAGGAATATGAATACGCTGATTTAAATAATATTGGTAGGGTTAAACCAATTCATATTATATATATAAATAATATATATATGCTCACATTATATATACAAATATATTATTTGTATTACATGAAAATTATATACATGATATATGTAATATACATCATAATATGTAACATACATTACATATGTAAAGATATATATGAAATGTTTTCAGCCTCAAAGTGGTGTGTATGTATGTATTTACATATATAACTGTATATATATTTTCTTATATGTATATATTTCTCTCTGTGTCTCTCAATAAGGTCTGTGCTTTTATTGGTATAAAGAACTTCCACTGAGGAAACTCTTTTTACCAGTGCATTATTGGTACTTGCTCTGCAATTTATTGTTTTAGAGATTTTCTTGGGGTTCCTGAGAGGTCAAGTTATTTGCTCAAGGTCTCACGGCCAATACTTGTTAGAAATGAGAATTGAACCCAGCTGGCTCACCCATAAATGAGGTATAAAGGGAATCATAAATTTTGCCAAAAAAATCCTTCACTGTCTGCTGTGTATTTACAGCCCCCAAAGCTTAAATATTTCCTCAGGTCTATGGTTATATATGTTTGGTTCTACTGACACTAGGCTGACCCAGAACAACTGACTTTGAACAAATGAAATTAGATTGAGCTGGTTTCCCCATATTTATTTCATTCTGTGACAGTTGTGTGCTAGATTTCGTGTAATACACATACATTTCATTGCCTTCTTATGTTGCATTTAAAATTTTGTGGTTTTAAGAATGGATATTACATCAAATAAAAGTGCAAAAGTTTGCTTTCCTAAAGAGCACACTTCCATGACTGTTAGAGATATTGCAGTAGTTATTGGTGTAGGAAATAAACTATTTCAAGAATCTTTCAGTCTCACAACAAAACAGTATCAGTGATGTCAAGCACAAAGGAATGTGCAGTCAAAAATGAAAATTAATGCAAAGAACTGACAAATGAGTTCTATGACGCAATCAAATTAATTCTTATAAAAGAAGTAAAATGTTCAGAGAGTCCTAAAAGTTGGGGGGGTTGTTGTTGATTCTTCTATAGTGCAGTGTTGGATTCTTGGAGTTGGAAGAACATTGAAATGAGTAAAAACCAATCAAACAAAATACAACCTTAGGTAACCATTGCTGTGAAGAAAAACACTTACTTTGAACAATATAATAATACAAAGATTACTGTGCTGAAGATTGTAAAAGTAGTTTTTGCTGATTTTTTTCATTCATAATTGTACCACAGCTCTTATCAGAAGTCCACATGAGTCTATAAAATTTGCTTATTTCAGCAAACTATTAAACATCTATGGCCAAAAAATATTTGGAGGATTTTTTACTTCCAGTTGGCCTGAGAATCTTGTCCTTTTTGAGAGATTAATGAGCATAATATAACATCTACCTCCAAGGGTTGCAGTGAGGATAAAATGAGGTATTATCTGTAAAATGCTTAGCACAACTTAATATAAATGCTAGTTGTTATTACTACTATTATTGTTCCAGAATTAGAAAAACTCCTAAATGGAGATGGAACACAGACTTATACCACACTAGACATTATTGAAAAGTAGGATTTATCTAAGAGAGAAATTTCAACATGTTTCAGTCACCTGGGAACTTGCTTTGTTTACACTCCATTGACAATCTATGAGCTAGATTCAGAAAAGTGGACTGTCTTTCAAAGACATGCTTAATATCGAATGTGATAAAAGTTTGGCTTCATAATAAAAAAATTTGTGAGTTCAATGCTAAATGGTGTAAAACAAATGACTACAGCAAAAGGAGAATATGAAAGCTTAATCCATTTAAACATGCTTTTTAAAGATGTAAAAAGATGTAAGGTTTGTTCCATAAGTCAATATATTTAAGTTTATTTTATACTGCTTCAGTTAATTTTCACATTACTGTCCCATTCTTAAGTCTATAAGTCATGTCTATAAGTCATGGGCTACCAAACTCTCAAAAGAATATGGCAGGTCACCTAAAGGGTGGGAAGAAGTACATGGTAGGCATAAATAGGCCACAAATGAAGACTTAGGCAGGAGAAGGCTGTTATCAGAAAGATTTATAATTTGGAAAGGATAACTGATAAAGAGTATTTGTGTCCCATTGGTCCCACAGTATATCAGGAAATTTTGAGAAAGGTCCCTAGTACCTTGAGTGTACCCCTGTGGACCATTTAGAAGGGGACGTGTTCAAGAGTCACTCAGGATGAGACGGCATGGATGGATGCTATCTGCACCACTAGAGGGAGCACCTGCATCATTGAGATCACAGCTCCTTCTAAATATAAGTGGTAGTCTCCTAACAGTTTCTTTAAATAACGTCTTCCAGGTGACTTTTGCTATTATAGCTTTGCTCTCTCCCTTTTATCTTTGATACTGGTTATTATTCAATTTTTTTATTTGGGTTAAGTAAATTTTTCATGAAGTAATGCTATTAGCAGTAGCACTTTACAGTAAATGAGCTATGTCATTGCAAAATGTATCTCCTTATAATAACATTCAATAAATGCAAATCATTGTTACTGAAAGTCATATGAGAGATTGACAGGTAAGATTTTTCTGGGTCACAGCACTCAAAGAAAATTTAATTCAAGAAAAAAAGAATGATCAGTTCAATATAATTATAGTGATGTTTCGGCAGAAAAAAATCTGTATATTAATTGCAAGATCCAGCACTTTTAAACTCAAGTCAATTCTCAGTTATCTAATATGTGGAAGGGCATGGGTCCCTATTTTGGATGCTCTGAAAAAGTCGTATCATTTGGCATGGACTCCAGAACACAAACTCATTTTGATGTTAACCTAAAGAAAATAATGAATATAGTGAGGATTAAAAGTCTCTTTCTCAAATGATGGGGGAAGATTTTCCCTTATAGGTATTGTTATTCTCTAAGGGCTCTGAGATGAATTGTATTGGTTTTCCTGACCTACAAATAAAACATGCTTTGAGCCTTGTGAACCTATGTGCATGTTAGAGGAGTTGGTGATTATACTCTGTGGTAGGATAGCAGAAACAAAAGTTCCCAGTTTACCTGAATAGAGCAGTGGTTAAGTGAAGTAAGATGTCCCTTAAAGTACACCTGCACCTTTTGTGTCAGATGGAAGTCACTGACACAGGGTTACATTAGGAAACAGAGCCCTTTGCCCAAAGAACTATATTGACACTCTGCTAGAGACTTCCTTTCAAGTTGACACCACACCACTAATGATTACTTTTTTAGGTCCAGGTAATTTAACTAGTTTTAAATCCACTTAACTGTGCTACTATCTCACTAACATCTCCTTTTTCTTCCCAATAATAGTATAAGAGACTTTTTCAAATATTTTTCTAAGATCTAGGTAAAGTCTATTTAGAACAGCTCTACCAGTTTAATAACTTTGTCAAAAGAGGAAATGAGTTTGGCCTGTCAATATCTATTTTTGATGAATCCATATTGGTTCTGTGTTGCTTCTTTTTCTAGATCTTTACTAACTATCTCTCTAACAAGACATTCTGTATTTTTCCAAGAAACAATATCAAATTTACTGGTCTAGAGTTTGCAGATTCAATTTGTTCTCCCCCTCCCTTTTACATCAGAACATTTAATCTTCTCTAATACTGAGATACCTTTCCTGATTACCCTGATTTCTGAAAGATCACTCACTGATTTTCAAATAATTTTTTATTTAAATCACATAATTTATGACTGAAATATAGACATTATTGTGACTAAAGTAATTAGAGGAAGCTACTCTTCACAACAGGAGTGAACAGTAGTATCAATAATGGAAATCACTTGTATTTAGTTTTTTCAGTATAAATTTGAAAATTAATGTGCTTGATCTAATAATATAATATATTTTGATATGAGCAATGAGGCTAACTCTATGAATGACTGATTGAGAAGACAGAAAGTTGCTCAGATTGTTCCTCCCACCCCATTTTAATAATAAACTTACTACTTATTATATTCTAGGGACAATAGCATCAACTCTTAGATTAATAAAAGTACTATTATCAATTTAAATTTATCTATCCTTTCAAAGTTATCTGGCTTTGTGTCTTCCTTGGACATGAAAAAAATAAATACATATTTTGGTCTAAGAATTTCTTGCTGTTATTGCAGGATATACAGAGAAATAAAGTAAATAAGAGATAGCAGATTATATCCAAATAGGAATTTTATGCCTACTCTGTTTGAATATATTAATAACAATGTAAAAGAAAGATTCATGGCATATAATTAAAAACACGGATAACATGTCCTTGAATGATGACTGAAATGCCAGTTAGTGCAATTGACACTACTTATCTATGTAGTTGTTTGACCTAGGACATTTCTATTGTGTACAGCAAGGTGAACTTATTTTTCAGTGGGAGGGTTAGGGTAACTAGCATTATAGAAGCATCAGCAGAAAGAAAACTTTAGTGGAGAATACAAGGTATTGTATACTTAATTCAATCATCACTATTTGGGCACTGTTGTTTGGGACTGACTAGGTATAATTATTTATGAAAGCAAAACTGCTAAAAAAAAAAGCCAAATTCTCCTATTTCTTAGCCTCACACCTGTTTTATCTGAATTATCTGCTTAATTTCCCCCTGTTAATTACTTCCTGTTTATCCTGTTTATAGCTTGCTTTGTATATATTTGTTTGCATGTTGTCTCTCCCATTAGATTGTAAACTCCTTGAGGGAGGGAGGACCTTGTATTTCTTTGTATTCCCAATGCTTATCACAGTGTCTGGCACAGAAGAGGCACTTAATAAATGTTTACTGATTGATTGATTGTGCTTAACTTTAAATCTGCAGTCAGAGATTGAGCAAAATGGAACTGCAGAATTCCTACATGCAACAAACATTTATTGAGCATATTCTATGTGAACTGTCCTAGGTGCTGAAGGTTATACTAAAGGGATATAAGACTGATCCAACCCTCTAGGAGTTTATAATTTAGTGAATGTGGCAATTCATGCTCACACAAGAGTTAAATGTATTGTAAAAATCATTATACAATTAAAAACCGAAATGAGTGGTGAAAAATGCATTGGCTTCGTAGCCAAAAAACCTTTATTTTTCTCAGGGCCTCAGTTGAGGCTTCTGCCAAATGAATCGGGTAGGTTAGATAACCTCCCAGATTGTTTCAGTTCTAAGACACTGTGCTAAAGATGACAAATGTCATAGAAATTCAGAGAAAGGGATTCAACAGAGGGTGGGGTTGCCTGGTCTTTGGTATGTTATGGCAAACTGATAAACATTGTATCAGTGGATGTGGATTATTGAGAGATTTTGTAATGACTCTGATGAACTATTTAATTTTTTCCATAGTTTGTCTCTTGCTGTGTGGAGATAGGACTAAAACTCTTCAGTTTAGTGAAGGAAAGGATAGCAATAGGAATCCCATAATCTTGTATCTCAACTCACATAATGGGATCAGAAAACTTAAATGTATAGTATTTTGAAAACTATTAATGAAAACAGCTATAAACATCCTTTGAGACATCTTATAGTATGACAGAGGAAATTTATAATCTATAGGTATTGAATTTCTGACTATATTGAAACCTTATTAGCACCCTCCACTTAAATAGTTTTGATAATATGGTGGCTCTGTGTTCTCGAAACCTACACCCATAAAGTACAAGCTCTGGCTACAAAGCTGAAAGGGGCTTTTGAATATGAGTCCAGTGATGTACTGATGGCTGTTTTCCAATGACCAACCAAGCTAAGTTTAGAGGGAATCATTACCAGATTGACTTACTGGGTAATGACTTTTTTTTTTAAAGTAACATCAACTCAGAAAGACCATAGCATATAGAGGAGTTAGAGTTTGTATGGGTGCATGGAGGGATGACTTATACCCAGAGAATCACAGATCCTTAAAATGTTGAAATGAAACATAACTTATCTATAATACTTTGTAGTACCTAATCCTCTTTTTTTGCTGCCAACAAAATAACAGATCCTTGAAATACTGAAATATACCAGTAGAATGAAAAAAATTCATTTAAATTAAATGAAGACTCTCTTCTTCCCAACAAGTACATTTTTTGTTAAGCAATATAATCTCAAATGTACTCTAGTCATTTTAGTATTTAAGGAAGTAGTCAAAGATAATTTTATACAGGCTCATAGGTTTTAAGCTGGAACGGTCCTTAGAGGACATCTTGTCAAACACACATGGCTAATTCTACTCATATTTTTCTTATCTTTATGCAATGTTCAGACTAGTCTTGGTACTTGTGAGTTTATGATTGCCAAGTATGCCTACTACGATAATTTTATCACTAAAAGTAGGTTTGTTGATGGAGTCCAATATTAATTTTAGTGTTAATTACAGCTTTTCCCATTATGTATCAGTGAATTTTCTTTTTTAGGTATCTGAATGTTTAAGAATCTTGTGGGCCAGATTACTCAGTTTTTATAACTATTGTACCTTGTCAATGAAAATTGGTTCATATATTTACTATACCATACCTATATTTGCCACACTTAGAGATTTTTAATAATGTTTAAAATTTTTTGCTTTTATTCAAGTACCAGGTTACTCCTGTTCTGACTGCAAAAGAGAAATGCCATGTCAAATGCTAAATACTATTTGATTTTGATGGGGGAAAAGTATTTTATTTAACTTATGGTGAGGATAAAGTTTACAAAAAATTCATTTATGGGCTACGGTTCTTTAGACTGTATCTATATTGATAAAATTATTAATATATTTACCATATCTTTACTTGCTTGTCTGCCAGAACCTTAAACAAGGTAAAAATAAAATAAATCCTGTAGTTTTGTTATTAAACTAATTCTTATAATTAAAAAAACCCTTCAATTTTTCTCAGACAAATGACTGTACCCTTTCTTTTTCTTTGAGGATCTGGGAGTGATCACTAAACATTTCGATAAAAAAAAATTAGTAAAGAGAAAAAAAGACTATCAAAGCACTTATATCTCAACAAAAGCTATGAGAAAAATAAAGCAAAACATAGAAATAAACTTCAGTTTTGAAAAACAATTCTTATGATTATAGTAGGAGTAGGAGCAAAAGAAATAATCGGAACAGTAACTGTGAACATACCCTAAGTTGAAATTTATGCATTCTAGCTTAATAGCTACTATTTGCAGAGAATATGCTCCTATAATAAGAAGAGAACATCCATCTCTAGTATCAAGAACATAGAAAGTGCAGTTGGTATGTTGAAAAGAAAAAATATACCGTATGCACATATGGCCTACCATATCTCCATTTTCCATTCATTGCCATTGCATAAATTGTTTTGTCAAGTAATCTTAGACTAGGTGTACCTGCAGTAAAATGATGAGAGAGTCATATGTAGAGCAAGGTATTTTCAGTACTTTCCTAAGGGAATCATACCTACTGTTAATTCTGAAGAGATTAAAAAAAATTCATAACCCAGTGTTACAAAGACAATAATGAATAATGCATCAGGAAAAAATGTTTTCTATGTGCATTTAAACACTTATTCCTTTCCTATTTGTTTATGCTCATCAAAGAAGAAACACTGTGTTGGCATTTTGGACCTAGTAGGCACATTCATTTGATTTAATTTGACAAATATTAAGCACCTACTATGAATCATACACTATCTGAGTACATGTAAGTTTTATTATTAGAGAGGACCCAGAAGAATGTGAATAAAATAATAACACTGGTACATCAACCCCATATTGAAAAAAAGTGATACCTGAAGTTTTGCTTTGCTCTGCCTGAAAGTCCTAAAACAACCAAAAATGCCCTAAAAAGGAATTTCTCCCTCATTTCCTTACCTCTATTTAAGCAACTGACATTTGAACTACAGGAAATTAACACAGCTGTCAATGTACTTCATATTTAGAAAAAAGCACCTAATCTTATCGACAAGTATCAATTGGGAATTTTACTCTATCAATATTCTTTGTTAGAAATTATAGCAATTCATAAAATATTTATTGAAATGCCTATCATGCTCAAGATCCTATGCCAGGCTCCAAGAATACAAAGACAAAAATAAAATGGTCTCTGTCCTCAAGGAACTAAATTTCTTCTCTGGAGATAACATGCACATAGATAAGTAAATACCAAGTTAAAAAAAAGTTTCAATAGGTAAAGAGCAGAAACATCTAGGAGGAGGTAGGAAGCTGATGGCCTATGGAATTTCCTATTTCAAAAGATATGCTTGGAGTCTGTGTAGTATAATGGTCAGAGAGATGATTTCAGCCTGGAAGCCTAGTAACCTGGAGCTTGGAAGATGTTTCAGTTCTACCATTTACATACTGGCTGTGTGACCCTCAATAAGCTACATAAACTTTCAGTGCTCTTGGCACCTCTCTAAAACCCTAAGTTGCAGAGAAGATGCCATCCTGAATTCTTAGGAGTTTCCTCACTAAGGAATTACTATACCAGTAAAACTATAGGCCCATCCCTATTCCTATTAGAGAATCTTAATACTAGAAGTGATCATTTAGTCCAACCACTTTTATTTTATATATGAAGAGAAGAAGTGAAGTGGTTTGTTCAGGGTTACAAAACCTAGTTAGTGGCAGAGCCAGTCAGAACTCAAATCCAAGGCTAACTCCATATCCATTGCTTTCTACTACACCATGCTACCAACATTGATGTATTTTGCAATTATTTTCTATAGTACTGTCCAATTCTTTGGAATGGTTTGTTAGGAAATGCATTAAAAGAAGTATGGTGTAGTTAACAGACCATTGAGTTCTGAGCCTGAAAGACCTGGATTTAAGTCCCACGTCTAACATATATTTATTGTTTGACCTGTGGCAAGCCTCTTACTTTCTCAACAGCCAAGGAAACTTTTTAAGAATGTGAATTGTAGATCTGTAGTGGTAGAGGAAGCTTCCTCACAGATATCTCCCCTACATAGAATAAAATCAAATGTTAAGGCAAAAAAAAGGAAGACAGTCCAAATGACTAATTATATTTACTCAAAAGTTAGAGGAAAATTAGCCATGATTATATAAGATGAGATTTTAGTGCTTACCTATAATTAATATATTTCTACAGTGATATCTGTAGGCAATGTGAAAAGGACATAATTATCCAAATAATTTATGCAAGGAATTAAAGCACAGGTTCTTAGCCTTTATGTGTCATGGACTCCTATGGCAATGTAGTAAAACCTGTGGACCACTTCTCAGAATAATGTTTTTTTGGTCTACATTCATAACTGAGGATAATGCAAATTCTCATTTGGAAGTCAGTGAAAATAAAGATGTATTTTTCCCCCAACCCAGTTCATAGACCCCTTGAAATCTATCCATGGACCCCAGTAAGTCTTCTGAGAATTATCGAACTTGGCAATTGCTATGTACTTTTGATAGTTCATATGGGGACAAAGGTTACCTCCAGGAGGAACCTAGAAAGTGTTGCTAAAAATTAGGAAAGCAAATATTTGAAAGACTGATCACATTACATTACATTACAGATACATTATAATTTTTTTCTTGGCCCCAGAGGGCAGCAATAGGAGGAAGGGGAAGAATTGCAAAGAGGCAGATTTGGACTTGATATATTGAAAAAAATATCCTCACAATTAGAGCTGCTCAAAAATTGAATGAGAATTGGAAGCTAGTGAGTTTCCTGTCATTGGGAGTCCCAAATCAGCCTTGATATTTTCTTCAGAAATGTTTGAAAGTCCTCTATTTCATTACAGATCCATTTCCTACTTGAGGATTATACTTTTCACAGGGTAAGTTTTTTTCGTTGTAAGCCCATGTCTTTTGTCCCTTTGGAATATCATATTCTATACTATCTGTTCTTTATGGTGGTAGCTGCTAAATTTTGTGTGAGGCTTACTGGTTTCTTGGTATTTGAATTCTTGTTTTTTTTTCTTTTCATTTTTTGGCTGTTTGTACAAAGCTCTGAATTTGACTATGATAGTCATGGGAGTTTTCACCTTAGGGTTTCTTTTAAGAGATGGCTGATGAATATTTTTCTATTTTCATTTTTTCCTTTGGTTCTGATATGTCTGGGCAGATTTCTTTTATGTTTTCTTGAAATATGACATCTAGATGCCTGTTTTTGGTCATGGCTTTCGGGTAGGCCAATGATTCTTAAATTATCTCACCATCTTCTTTCCAGGTCAATTCTTTTCCATATGAGACATCTTATATTTTCTTCTATTTTCAGCTTTTGCCTTTATTTTTAATATATCTTCTTGTCATATCACTGACTTCTATTTGGTTCATTGTTTCCAATTTTTGAGGAGTTTGTTAACTTGGGTAAGACTGGTACCTCTTATGCTAAGGTGTTAGTTCTCTTTCCAGTCATTTCTTCTATAGCTCTCATTTCCTTTCCATTTCTTTCATTATTGCTCATTTATCTGTAATATAATTTTAAACTTAAAAAAACCTTTTAAGTCATGTATTCTAGGAATTCTAATTGATCCTGTGGGCAAGCTATGTTTTTCTTTGAGGCTTTGGTTGTATTTTAGAGTTGTTCTCTTCTGTGTTAGTTTCTTGGGTCTCTCTGGCATCATAGTAGTTCTTCATCTTCTTTTATTTACTAATTTCTCCAATGATCTTGGGCATCATAGTTGATGGACTGTCTGTAAGATATGAGGGCTTAATCTGTGGTCCTGGCTGCTAGGGTGCTGCTGGCTTGTGCCAGGAGCTAAGTTGATGATAAGCTCTGGGCATCCCTGAATTGCTGGCCTAGATTGGAGCTCTGGGCATTGAAACTGTGATCCTGGGAAACTGCTGTTAGCCTGGCTCTAGAAAGCTAATTTTTATTTTTTATTTTTTTAAGGCAATTGGGGTTAAGTGACTTGCCCAGGGTCACACAGCTGGTAAGTGTCAAGTGTTTGGTCTGAGGCCAGATTTGAATTCAGGTCCTCCTGACTTCAGGGCCGGTGCTCTATCCACTGCACCACCTAGCTGCCCAGAAAGCTAATTTTTAATAGATTCTATTTCTCCTCCCTCCTATAATTCTTCATAGTGTGGAGGTAAACCTGGATTCTAATGAGGCTATGTCTGCAGAACACAAGTTCTGGCAGAGTCCTACTGAGCTGGAGAGTATTTGAATACAGGCCACGTGGTGAAATGTATGCCATTTAAGGACTAGTATATCTAAGTTTAGAGAAGCTCAGAGGCCAGTTGACTTTAGTGTAATACATTTTTCAGCCACATAAATTTTCAAAGATCATTAACTAAGTTGTAGAGGGGTTGCATGGACACTCTTACCACAGTCATCCCCCCAGTGCTTGTTGTTATCTGTAGTAGTAAGTTAGTTGCTTAGCACGTTAACTCTTTAAGACATCCAACCACTTTGTTGGGGAATTCAGCTTGAGTCGTGTTATTTTTGTAGAGGAGAAATCAAAATAGGGAAGAACAATGTGTGTGTTTGTGTGGGGTTAGGGCAGAGAAAACTAAACTAGTTTATCTATCTTTATAGAGTTGACCTGGTATAATGTAGTAGGTGGAGTCCATGATGATTATTCTGTAGTTATTCTAGGTAACTTTAGCCCCACAATAATTCAGATTGCTTCAAATACACTTTTATTCATTAACATTTCTCTATGATGACTCACTAATGGCTTGACTAGTAGAGCTCAAATTCTAGCAGGTCCTAAAAAATAAATTGCTACATTGACCATACCTGAAAATGTATGTCTCTTTCTACATTTGAAGTGATATGAGTAAAGTCTTGCAAGAATTAACATCCATTTGGAAAACATTCTAAAAGTGGAGTAGACATTGAACTTATGTCTCATCTGATTCTATTTCAGTAATGTTTGAGCTAGCATATTTGGTACTTCTTAAGCCCTTAGGTACTCAGTATACTCTTCTTTGATTAGCATTTGATGACAGCTACTGTGTCAAAGAGCTTTTTGAAAAAAAGATTATAAACTCCTTGAAGATAAATTAAAAGAGTTCTGTACTGTGAGTATCTTCTACAAATTTCTCTGTACAATAAGCACTAGTGAATGCATTGACTCACTGGCCTGTCATTGTAGGGGTAAAAACAAGGGATCTGAAATGCTTTCAGTTCAGTCAAATAGGACAACTGGAAGAACACACCTCAACTTTATGTTGTAAGGTCAACCAGATAAGAAACACTAAGATAAGAATATCAATGCAGTTGGTGTGATATGATGAAATTATATAACCTGGAGTGCTATAGTTTTTAAAGAAAAATTTAGATAATGTTCTGATGTTTAGATAATGTTTCCAAATACAATTAACATCTTATCCCATTGTCATCCCTATCATAATATTGATGGTACAGATAGATTTTCCTTCGAAGCCAGTAGGGACTCATTTAGTGATTGACAGAGCAGCAATAACATATAACAGAATATGAATTGAATTGTTCTTCAAAAACTTATTATTCTCAATAAGAACTTGCTTTAGGCATCATGTAATAAAATTAATGTCTAGTTCTTTGAACAGGATAACCTACTACAATTTTTGTTCATGCAAAAGTTCAATATCATATTCTAGGAAAAAGGAGGTGGGAACAGCATCTGTCCCATCATATAGGATTCTATGTTAGTAATCATTAGGGTGCTAATCATTATTTTGTTGGTCTCAGCACTATTTAAATTATATGAGTAATATCTTTCTGTTTCTCTTTTTCATGATTGGAAAACAATAATGGCAAAAGAAAAGAGAAGTTACTAAGAAGGAAAAGGTAAAATCTTAAGTTACAAATGAGATGACCTTTAGAGAATCCACTAGCACCAGCTTAGAAGTGTTTTTAAAAATAATTTTTGTCAATATTTGTTTTTTACACTTCCTAAATTTTTCCCATATTCTTCTTCTACTCTTTCCATAGAGTCACCTAACAAAATAAAGAATATTTTTCAAGAAAAGAAAAAAATTAGCAAAACTAATCAATACATTGAAAAAATCTGGAAATATTTTCAATTTTTCCACACCTCCTACCTTTGTAAGAGAGGTGTTCCTTGTAACAGGTGTTCCTCATTCCTTATAAGTCTGCAGCATTCCCTTTGGATTGTTTTTTTGGGTTGCTGTTCTGTGTATTTTCATCATTGTAGTCATTGTGTATGTTGTTTTCTTGGCTCTGTTTATTTTTACACTTCATCAGTTCATATAAATTGTGCCTTGCTTTTCTATATTCATCACATTGGTTGTTTCTTATAGTAAACCATTACGTTCATGTACTACAATTTATTTTGCTATTCCCCAACTGATGGGTATCTCCTTTGTTTCTAATTCTTTGCTACAACAAAAAATTATGCAATAAATATTTTTATGTGTGGGGGAATTTCTTCTTATAAATGACCTCCTAGGGGCTGGTTATATACCAGTAGTAGAATTACTAGAAGTTGTATTTTCTTTTTTTTGGCTAGGCAATGAAGTTAAGTGACTTGCCCAAGGTCACACAGCTAGTAGGTGTTAAGTGTCTGAGGTCAAATTTGAACTCAGGTCCTCCTGACTTCAGGGCTAGTGCTCTATCCACTGTGCCACCTAGCTGCCCCTAGAAGTCATATTTTCAAAAAAGTATACAAAGGCAATAATTGAGTATGCCTAAGGGCTGTGCCTACCTCTTCATGCACAGAACTGTTCCAGATCAGTTTGATTATAACCTTCAGTCAAACTGAGATGCCACCACTCCATCCATTTATAGGCATTTATAAAGAGTAAACACCTATAAGTGTTCAATGCTAGGACAAAAAGTGCTCTTTAGTTTGACTTAAAGTTATGATTCAGAGGTCCTAGAAAATTTTTTTCTTACAAGCATGTAAACACAGTCTTGGATTCTATGAGAAAAGAGAAAGAGACAGAGACAAAGAGACAGTGTCTGGTGGTCACTAGAGCCTGGGAGCATGGCCTATGATTCCACAAAGAATGTCAACTACCTTGAATAAATGTAAACAGCAAAAGAAGCTCATGGGAAAATTACATTTGACCCTAGGCCATTCGTGATGCCTTCTTTGTTCTGTTTCTATATAATGCTTAACCTAGCCTGAGAATGGGGTGGGGAACCACCATTGTGCTCTCCTGTTGCCAAGGACTGGACCACTTGTGAGTAAATGCCCCCAATATACCCAAATAAAACCTAGTAATAATTAAGCTGATATGGCTCCCTCTTTCATATTTCAGTATTCTCTCAGAGGGTCTGCCACCCTACAATTGGCATAATCAGGGAAGAACAGATTCTGCCTCCTTACAGACTGAGAGAAAGTGAGAGGGAAGAGAGAGATATGTAAAGTAACAAGAGAGAAAAGGAGGTGGGAGGCAGTTTGAAGACATATTGGTATGGAAAGATTGAATGAGTGAACTCAGACTTATCTCTTTTACCTCTGATGCCATACTAATCCCTTTTCAAATTTTTATCTTACACACATGGACAATCAGGAGATACTGGAAATGGAAAACAAATCTTCTTTTCTGATAAATCAATTTTTGAAAAATTGAGGTATAGAGGACCTGATCTGAAAGTTAGCACTCAGCAACAGTAATCATTTTAAACATCATTATGCCCTATGACTACTAGTGTAGTGGGGAAAAGCTTGGATTAGAAGATGGGATACATCCTTGCTGGTTCCTGCTCTGTCACTCCACAAAGGCCCTGTAATCTTATCACAGAAACCATAAATAACTTAGAAATATTTAAGGCTCAGAGAGGTTAAGTTAGTTATACAAGGCCTCTAAATAAGCATCAGAGACTTGTTTTGAACCTATGTTTTCCTTACTCAAAGGCCAGTTCTTTTCCACTATAGTATGCTCTGTTGCTGTTAATTTAAGTGCTCTTCCAATTAAATTGTAAATTTGGACAAGCTACCTAGCACCTCCATCTTGTTTTCTTATTAAAAAAATGAAGATAGTAGTACTTACCATTACCACTTCCCCCTAAGAAGATAGTAATATTTGTTTTTACCTCTTCTCTTTTTGCCAGTACTAAATAAGGTCATATGTGTAAAGTTTTTAAAGGAATGAAGGACTACACAATGGCAAAGTATTATCATTATTGTTATTATTAATAAGGAATGACAGAGAAAGGTTTGGAGAAACTATAGGAGAATTCTCTACATATGTAATCTATTGTCATAAGTCTTTATACTCAATTATATTGATTTATATTGATTGCCATATTAGGCTGTGACAGCAGAGTTGAGAAAAAAAAAGGGGTTTAAACAGAACTGGAGAAAGGCAACCTGAAGATCAAAGTTTAAGAAAGGTAGATGCAAGAGCACATGGATAATCTGCAAAAGAGAGTTGGTTGTATATTGTTTCAGATTCTCTTAATGTATAACCTATTACAATGGGATAAGTAAGAATAGAGACCTTTTGGAAAACTGTGTTGATTCTATGAGGCTATTTATATACTGTTCCCATGTTATATACTGTGTACTATACATACAAACACAAATGATTGTTGTCATGTATTTACTGTCAACACTACGAACCTTCCATTAAAGAAAGTTTCAACAAATACACATTGAGGCAGTTTTCCCCCTAATGCTTAAGTTGATCCAGTGACATTGGCCTCCTGACTATGCCTCAAATAAGATACTTCATCCCTCAGCTCTAGGCATTCTCACTGATTGTCCTCTATGCCTGGTGCACTGTCCCTCCTCCTCTCCAACTACTGACCTTCCTGGCTTCCTTTAAGTTCCAACTAAAACCACACCTTCCACAGGAAGTCTTCCCCATCTCCTCTTAATTCTAGTGCCTTCCCTATGTCAATTATTTCCTATTTATCCTGTATATAGCTTGCTTTGTACATATTTGTATGTTGTCTCCCCCATTAGATTGTAAGCTCCTTGAGAGCAGGGACTATCTTTTGCCTCTTTTATATCCCTAGCACTTAGCAGAGTACCTGACACATAGTAGGCAATTAATAAAAGTTTGTTGATTGACTGATTGATTTCTCTAAGGGCAATGGTGGCAGATACATTAATTAGTACTTATTAAGCACTCACTCTGTTAGGAACATGGTTTTAGGTCCCGGGGATAGAAGTACATACAAAGAATGAAACAACCTCTACTCACAAAGAGACTACATTCTAATAGAGGAAATAACAAGTAAATATATAAATATTTGCATTAATATATTATATTGCATTAATATAAAATTAATAAATACAAATATATACAAATTAGTTAAATACTAGATAGTTTGAGAAGGAGAATCCTAGCATCTGGGGGGGCAGTACAAGAAAGACTTCATGTAGAAGGTAGTTCTTGGACTACATCTTAATGGAAGAGAGGGACTCTATGAAGTAAAGGTAAGGAAGGAGTACATTCTAGGCATGTGGGATGGCCAATGCAAAGTCATGGGGTTGGAAGAGGGAGTGTTGTATGTGAGAAAGGTCAGTTTGTCTAGATTAGAGTGTGGGAGAGTAATAATGCCCAATGAAGCTGGAAAGAAATGTTGGGGTCAATATATAAATATATGTATGTACATGTCTTTAAAAGAAAAACAAAGTAGTTTATATTTTATCCAAATGAGATAATATTTGTAAAGTGCTTAGCATAATACCTGGCACAAAGTAAGTGCTATATAAATGTTGTGGTCATCATCATCATCACCATCATCATCATCATCTTCATCCTAGAAGCAATAGAAGCCACTGCAGTTAGTTGAGTAGGGGAATCACATAGTCAGATCTGCACTTTTGGAAAGTTACTTTGGCAACAGTGTATAAGATGGACTGGGGTAATGTAATATACTTGAGGCAGAGAGACCAATTAAGATACTGTCATGATAGTATAAGAGGGCGGTAATGAGGACTTGAATTAAGATAGTAGATATTTTTGTGAAGAGAAGAGTTGTAGCAGAAATGTTGTGGAAGTAGAAATGTAAAGATTTAGTAATTTATTAGATATATATGGTGAAGGAAAATAAGAAGTTAAGGATAATGCTAATGTGATGAGCATGGGAGACAGGAAGAATGGTGGTGCATTTGACAGAGAAAAGGGAAGTTTGGAAAAGGGAAGTGCTTGGGAGGAAAGATAATGAGTTATTTTTTGGACATGCTGGGTTCAAGATATCTTTGTGAGGTCCATTTTGAAATGTCTAATAGCTATTTGTTGATTTGGAATTAAAGCTCAGAAGAGAGACTAGGGCAGGTTATATAGATCTGGTAGTCATCTGCACAGAGATGATAGCTAAACCTATTGGAGCTGATGTGTACCATAAAAGAAAGTATAGAGGGAGAAAAGAAGAGTCTTGGCAAAAACACATAGTTGTGGAGTGTGATCTGAATGATAAACCAATAAAAAAGAATGAGAAGAAATACTCAGAAGATAGGAGAACTAGACAAGAGTAGTGTCATGAAAACTGGGAGAGGAAAGAATATGTAGAACAGAAGTTGTTGACCTGGGCTTCACAGGCCCACAAAGGATCTGTGGAGAAACTTCAGGTCTGTAAACTTCCATAGGAAAAAATACATTTGCTATTCCAATATAATTTTTTTTGGTAATCTTTTCCATAGTAGAAAATTATCCTGAGAAGATACCCAAAGGATTTACCAGAATGTCAAAGGAGTCCATGATACCCAAAGGGTTTAGCAATGAGTAAGAGGAAGAGAAGTGGAGGCAGTAAATGTAAACAGTTTTTTAGAGGAGGATGGCTGAGGAAAGAAACAGAAGTATAAAACAATGGCTTGAGGGGATAGTAGGGTCTAGTGAAAGTTTTTTTTTTTTTTTTAAAGATGAGAAGACTTGAATATGTTTGCAGGCAGTAGGGGAATTACTGGTTAGGCTGAGGTTAAAGATTTGGGATATGCTCTAAACCCTGTTCCTCTCTCAAAAAAAATTATGCACCTTCCTATGTTATTTGCTACCAGAGGGTGCCTTATGCACTTGGGAGGATCTCATTCATTTGTACCAAATTTTCATGTAAGACTGACATCTTAACTTTTCTTTTGAAGTTGTCATTTAACACAATATATATGTAAAGGAACCCTAATAGAGGCCTTCTGACTCAGCTTTATAGAAATTCTTGAGAATCCCTATTGAGATCTTAAATATTTCTTCCAGAGGAAGACAAATGGATGTTTTAATCAACTCTTATTCTATTCAATATATTTGTATATGTATGTGTATAAATATGCACATATATACAAAGTGTGTGTGTGTGTGTGTGTGTGTGTGTATCCTTGAATGTTAGGTCTCACCTACTCACAGCTAACCTAACACTCTCACTGATGACTCCTCAAATTGAATTTGCCTTAGGCACTGGTGTAGCTAGCTCAAATGCATGATTTGTGTTTCATTATGTATTAAAAACAATATAAATGTCAGCTGTAGGAACTATTTATGACATAAATATCTTATATAGGTAGCATATACTGTTATATTATGAATATAAATGTACTTTTACTCTGGAAACATTGAAAACAATATAACCAATAACACTAGAAAATATTAATTATAGCTTCCACTTGTCTATCAGAGAGAAGCTATTCTGTTTTTGTTCTCCAGCATTCCTCTGCCCTGTCCTCCCTCCCCCAGAATAGAATGACAAGAAGATGATTAATGAACACTCTCCACAATACTGTCAGCAGGAATCCAGTCTAGGCATGGGGGAAACATAAATAATTGAAGGGACAGGGTGACAGTGGTAACATTAGTTACAGCAAGTCAGAGAAGCTTTATCCCTGGGCACACTGCCCAGCTCTAAGGATCGTTTTACAAATTTCAATGTGTGGCTTGCTTTGCTAATTAGATGAGGTAAGCAACCTCATTTATCTCCAAATCTCAGACTATGGATTCCATTTTGAATGGCAGTGGTGGTGGTAGTAGTGGTGGGGGATTTCCAAATTCTTCTAATTAAAACTTACTTCCTTACTAACAGTATAAATGAAGATTTTCCCTAATGGGTGATGAATGACTACATTTTGGAATGGTGTCTTATTACTTAAGTTGAAAGAGTACAATACTGACCTTCATCTATCATTTACCTGTAAGTAGAGTTAACATTTGCATTTGGAGAAAATCACTGAATTGTGTTCTGTATCAGTTTGCTAAGAATTGTCTCCCTCACACAACAATTAAGCAGATACCACATGGTGAGCTGAATGGTCATAACCTGAGAGAGGTCGGAAGGATTACTAGAAACTGAAGCCCTAAAAAAGTGGCGTATCTGTGAAATCTTGGGCAACCAAAGCCGGCATACGCTATCAGACATCCATTTTGAGAAAGGGAAATGTATACCACCTGAGAGAGATGGCAGAAGTACAATTAGGATGGTGCCATCACAAACTTAAAAAAGTAGTTGTCTCCTGGACACTGCATATCATGTAATGATCTTTGCTGTCACTTTCACTTCGAGCTCAGCACTGTTAGCACCAATGTTTTGAAATTTAAAAGAGGTGCCATATATTTATGTGTATACATACATACCTACATATATGCACACATTCCTATATGTACAGTAGTATAATAAGGACATGGGAAACTAAGTAGTGATGTAAAATTGGTTAGTGGAGGGGAAAAGCAAGATAAAACCAAATGATGTCATTTAAAGTGAATGAAATAAAACCCAGTGTAAAGCAATACCTATTGGCTATATATCAAAGGAATATGATCAATTGAAGGTCAGCAAAATTAAGGATTTTGTGAAATATATCTTAAAATAACATCATTTACTTTAAAGATACTACATTTCAGAAAATTATTATTATTATTATTATCATGTTCTTAACTTCACAGTTTAAAAATTTATATGTGGGCTTGCTAAACATTGTGAAAAATAGATCTCACACCTACCATATGACTAAAAATAGGAGTTATGAAACAGGCTAAAATTTCTAGCATTTTTTATTAACGACAATTATATTTGAAGGACATAAAATTGAATTGCACTGGGAATCAAAATTAAATTAAATGAATTTAGTGTAGATATCAGATTAAGAATGCTCTAAACCAAGAACATATAAAGAATCTGGCCAATAAAATGATAAAGACCTAGTCTTATTTTAAGACTCAAGAATTAATTAGATGTAACTGAGAAAGGAATAAACTTCAATTTTATTTCTAATTTGTTGCTCTTTACAGCATGCATTTACAGCATACATTACCATTCTTCCCTTCAACAAACATTTATTAAGTTCTTGATGTGTACAGACCCCTCTCCCAAATTCTAGGGTAGATACAAAGTTTTAATGTGATATGGTGCCTATCCTCATAAAGTTTATAGTCCAAGAGGGAGATGAGATATAAACAGAGATGACTATAATATACACTTGTTACATAATAAGCATAATGTAAATGCAATAGAGAAATGAACACTAAAGTTCATGTGATGTTTAAAGGTGATAGTTGTTGCCAACTTGAGAGATCAGGGAAGGCTCCTTGGAAGGGACGGTAATTAAAGTTACACTTCTAGTTATACTTTAAAGGATAGGTAAAGTATAACTCAAAAGTATAGCTATAATTTGTGGGGGAGAAAGTATTTGTGTGGGGAGGGAGACTATTTTAGTTATAGGAATTAGCAAGAAAGGCAGAGAAGCAGGAAAATGTAGAATGTTGGCAGAATAAAGAAGTGGGAATTTACAATCTCTCCTGATCCACTTGATTCTTTATTCCTAATAATAACTCCCATTTATATAGCACTATGTGCCAGACACTGTGTTAAACACTTGACAATTATTATCCATGTACAATTATTATAGCACAAGGTATATTTGAGGAGCCAGACAGAGAATTGTCTAATTTGACTACAGTGTAAAGTGTATGGAGGGGGTAGAACATATGATAAGGTTATCAACATGCCAAGGACTCTTCTATTTCTAAAAACAAAAGAAAACACCTTCATTTGCTCTGTATCTATCTATCTATCAAATATCTTCTACGTATAGGATTATGTAGCCTATATATTGTATATACTATTTATGTCTCAGCTGAAATACTGATTGACTCTTTGATCTCAGGTTAAAAAACCAAACCAAACCAAAACTTTCCTTGACTTTAAAACTTTTTACAACCTGGTTCTAGATTATCTTTACAGACTTTCTACATATTATTCTCCTTCATTAAATGTATAATCCATCCAAACTGTCCTACTTACTCTGAAGAATTCTAATGCTCATCTTGATGCCTTTGCAAAGGCTTTCTCATTCTAGAAATGCCCCCCTTCCTCTCCACTTTATAAAATCCTTAGCTTCCTTTAAAATTGAACTCAGATTCCACCTTTCATGGGAAGCCTAACATGATCCCCCCAGCTACAGTGCCCTCTTCCAGAAATTTGTTTACATCTACTTTAAAAATGTTTTATATTTACTTTTTTGTGTACTTTTCTCCCCCTTCCCCCGACCACAAAAGTACTTGAAGGCAGAGACTGCTTCATTTTTGTCTTTAATAGTACTGTTGAAGTCCTGGGAATATAATCGATACTTAATAAATGCTCATTAAATAAATGAATGGATAAATAAATGGATATGGGAAATGGTATAGTGATTGAATTGATAGTATTTGGTATCTGATTGGATAGGAGAGGTGAGAAAGAGATTACTCCCAAGATTTCAGCATGTGAGACTGGGCAAAACGTGATGTCACTGATAAAAAAGAGTGAATTAGCATGGAAGATCAGGTTTAGGAGGGACAGGCTTTTGTGCATAGTGAGTTTGAGGTGCTGGTGGAATAGCCAAGTGGAGGTGGCCTGTAGGCAATTGGGAATGTGAATTTGGAACTCAGAAGAGTTTGGAGTTGGAGATCTAGATGTAAGACTCATTCACAACATAAATAAGCAAAATTTTACAACATACCTAGTGGAAAGGGAAAAGGCTTACTCTTATTTTTACCCTTGGGTAAACAGAAACATCATGATTATTATACTGGGGCTCTTTTCAGTCTCACTTCTCTAGGAATATAACTTTAGCATTTGTCCATAAATGATAATGATGCTTCAAGGATCAAAAGGCAAAGTTAAGAAGTGAGGCAGTTGGGGAAATGTGGGAAGATGGCAGAATAAGGCAGGAAACGACCTGGCTTTCCCAAATTTCCTCACAATTAACTTAAAATAATGCTTCAAAGTAAATTTTAGAGCTGCAGAAATAATTAAGTCAGGGTAAAGCAGTTATCCAGCAACAATTCGGGAAGAAGTTAGGAAAGATCTGACCTCTGGAAGTGATGGTCTGGCCTGACTGAAGTGCAGATACCTCAGGGCAGATACTGCAGAGTCAACGAACACCATGCCCTGGGGGCAGCTTTGTTGGTTACAGCCTTGGCTTTGAAAGCTTTTGCCCCACAGACAATGTCGGGATTGGGCAGTTGACCAGGGGAAGATTGTGGGAGTCCTCCACTGGTACTAGATGTGGGATGCAGGGGGCTGACCAGATGGGGTCCCAGGCTGTGGTTGTAGGTAAGGAAGAGTGAGCATGTGCCAGTGAGTGTGATCTCATAGGGGTGGGGCATAGTTCAAAAGAATATACATAGGAAGAAGGCTTGGAGTTAAGTTGATTATGATGGGATGATTCTAAAAAAGAGTAGGTAGAATACAAAAGAAGCTTGAATGGAAGAACTGTTACTGTGGAGAGGAGGATAGGGTGGAGGACAGATAGTATGGGAACCTTATTCTCACTAGAACTGGGTTAAAGAGGGAATAACATGTACATTTAGTAGGATATAAAAGTCTTCTTAACTTAGAAATAAGAGGGCAAGAGGATAGGATAAGGGAGAGACTTTTAGAAGGGTGTGTGGATAAGGGAGGCAATGGTTAGAAGTAAATTAGGTTTCTGAGGAGGGATAGAGAATAATGAGATAACATGCCAAAATTTATAACATGCAGCAAAAACAGTAATCAGAGGAAAATTTATATCTCTAAATGCTTACATCAATAAAATAAAGAACAGATCAATGAATTGAGTATGCAATTTAAAAAACTAGAAAAAAGAGCAAATTAAAAATCCCTAATTAAATACCACATTGGAAATCCTGAAAATTAAATGTGAGAATAACAAAACTGAATGTAAGAAAACCATTCAATTAATAAATAAAACTAGGAGTTGATTTTATGAAAAAACTAATAAACAAACCATTAGTTAATATGATAATAAGGAAGAAAGCCAAATCAAAAATGGAAAGGAGGAATACGCATTACTGAAGATGGAATTAAAGCAATTATTAGGAGTTATTTTGCTCAATTATATGTCTAAAAGTTTAACAACTTAAGTGAAATTCAAAAACATAAATTACCCAGATTAACAGAGAAGGTAAACCTATTTTAGAAAAAGAAATTGAACAGGCCATAAATGAGCTTCCTAAGAAAAAAGCATCAGAACCAGATGGATTTACAAGTGAATTCTATGAAACACTGAAAGATCAATGAATTCCAATATTAAATAAATTATTTGGAGTAATAAGCAAAGAAGGAGTCCTACCAAACTCATTTTATGAAACAAATAAGGTGCGGATATCTAAATCAGGAAGAGCAAAAACATATAAAGAAAACTATAGACCAATTTCACCAATGAATGTTGATGCAAAAATTTTAAATAAAATACTAGCTAGGAGACTACAACAGTATAGCACAAAGATTATACATTATGACCAAGTGGGATTTATACCAGGAATGCAGGGCTGGTTCAATATAAAGAAAACTATTAGCATAATTTATTATATCAATAACAAAAGTTACAAAAATCATGAGATTTTATCAATAGATGTGGAAAAAGCTTTTGACAAAACACAACACTCATTCCTATTCAAAAGCACTTGAAAGCACAGGTATAAATGGATTTTCCCCTAAAACATCAGCAAGCATTATCTGTAACAGGGATAAGTTAGAAGCCTGCCCAATAAGATCAAGAGTGAAATAAGGATGCCCATTATCACCAATATTATTAAATATTTTACTAGAAATGCTAGCTATAGCAATAAGAGAAGAAAAAGAAACTGAAGGAATCACAATGGTCACTGAAGTAATAAAACTATCTCTTTTTGAAGATGATATAATGGTATACTTGGAAAATCCTAGAGATTTAACTAAAAAGCTAGTTGCCATAATTAATAATTTTAGCAAAGGAGCAGGATGTAAAATAAACCCATAGAAATAATCAACATTTCTACGTATCATCAACAGTCCTGCAAGAAGAGATAGTTCACTTAAAATAACCATAGACAATATAAAATGCCTGGGAGTATGCCTTTCATGACAAATCTAGGAACTACATGAACATAATAGATTTAAATAATTGAAGAAATATTAATTGTTCATGGGTGGTCAAGCTCATATAAATAAAATGACAATTCTTCCTAAATTAATCTACTTATTCAGTGCCATTCCAATTAAATTACCAAAAATTATTTTATTGAGCTAGAAAAAAAGAATAAGATTCATTTGGAAGAGTGAAAGGTCAAGAATATGCATGAAATTAATAAAAAAAGTTTAGAAAAGAGGTCTACAGTACCACAACCTAAACTGTATTATAAGGTGGTAATTATCAAAACTATCTGGTACTGGCTAAGATTAAAATGGTGGAACAGCAGAATAGAGTAGACACACAGTTGTAAATGATTATAGTAACTCTCTGCTTGATAAATATAAGCTTTGGGGATAAAAATTCACTGTTTGGTAAAAATTGTTGGGAAAAATGGAAAACATCTTGGCAGAAACTAGTTTTAGACCAACATCTTATATCCTTTACCAAGATAAGGTCAAAATGGATACATGACCTCAATATAAAGGGGGACATCAAAAGTGAACTGGAAGAACATGGAACACATTACCCATTAGATTTATGAATAGGAGAAGAATTTATGAATAAAAAAGGGATAGAGAGCATCACGAGATATAAAATGGATAATATTAAATTAATTTTTTTGTATAAATAAAACCAATGTAGGCAAGATTAGGAGAGCAGAAAGTTGGGGAAATTTTTTTAAAGACAGTTTCTAAGACAAAGACATTATATTTCATGTATGTAGAGACCTTTGTCAAATTTATATGCATATGAGTCATTCTCCAATTGATAAATGGTCAAAGGATATAAACAGGCAGTTTTTGGAGGAAGAAATCAAAACTATATGTAGTCATATGAAAAAATGCTCTAAATCATTATTCATTAGAGAAATGCAAATTAAAACTTTGAGATGCCATCTCATATTTATCAGATTGGCTAATATGACAGAAAATGAAAATGATAAATGTGGGAGGGGATGTAGAAAAATTGGGAAACATGTTGGTGGAACTCCGAACTGATCCAACCATTTTGTAGAGCAATCTGGAATTATACCCAAAGAGTTATTAAAATATCTATACCCTTTGACCCAGCAATACCAATATTGATTCTGTTTTCCAAGGTGATAAGAGAAAAAAGAGAAGAAACTATGTTTTTAAAATATTTATAGGAGCTCTCTTTGTGATGATAAAGAACTGGAAATTGAAGAGATGTTTGTCAATTGGGAAATGGCTACATAAGTTGTGGTGTACGATTGTGATGAAATACTGTTGTTGTTCATGACTCTTTGTGACCCCATGGATGATAGCATACCAGGCCATTCTATCTTCTACTGTCTCTCAAAGTTTGTCCAAGTTCATGTTCATATGACACTGGCTATCCATCTCATCCTCTGCCATCTTCTGCCTTTTCCTTTTGCCTTCAGTCTTTCCCAACATCACGGTCATTTCCACTTAATCCCATCTTCTCATTATGCGGCCAAAGTATTTAAGCTTCAGCTTCAGTATTTGACCTTCCAGTAAATAGCCTGAATTAATTTCTTTAAGTATTGACTGACTTGATCTTTTTGCTTTGCAAGGGACTCTCAAAAATCTTCTCCTGCACAATTCAAAAGTGTCAAATCTGCAGAGCTCAGTTTCCTGCTAGTCCAATTCTCACAGCCATACATTGCTACTGGAAAAACCATAGCTTTGAATGTACACACCTTTGTCAACAAGGTAATGTCCCTGCTTTTTAGTATGCTTCCAGATTTTCCAAGGAGCAAGTGTCTTTTAATTTCATTGCTGGAGTCACCATCTGCATTGCTCTTTGCGCCCAAGAATGTAAAATCTGCCACTGCTTCCATTTCTTCTCTCTCTATTTGCTGCAAGGTATGGGACTAGTTGCCAAGATGGAATACTACTATGCTGTAAGAAACAACTAACAGGTTGATTTTAGAGAAATGTGGAAAGATTTGCATGAAAAGTGAAGAGTGAAATGAGCAGAACCAAGAGAAGGTTGTATACAGTAACAGCAACATTGTCCAAAGAGTAAATTTAAATGACTAAGCTATTCTGAATGTTCAAAGGGCCTTTGAAGGAAGATGCTATTCACCTGCAGAGAAAGAACTGATATATGGAACTAGTTATTATATAGTTTCACATATATATCTGTATCAAATGTTGGTCTTCTCTGGCATGGGGTTGGGAGAAAGGGAAGGAAACAGCTTGGAACTCAGATGTAACTAAAATTTTTTTTTTAAAAGTGAGGCAGTTAATTCAAACAAAAATCTTCCTCAGTCTCCCATGCTTTCTGATCCTCACCCTTCACCTTGCTTATACTGACACAGCATAAAAGCCTTTAGCCAAAACATATGGTTGGTTCCAGCGATAAAACCAGAAGGGGCACTCCCTAATACTAGGTTTTCCAATGCTCATCACTGGTTAGCCTTTGTCTTGTCCATGTCGGTTTTGTGTATATCCATACAAGTTGTCTATATGTGGCTCATGGGAAGGCACGAGTATATATCTTACGAACCTTTCTCACCCCTCTCCAAGGGAGACTTTGATTTTGATTCCTGAAGCATGAGAAGGGGTCATGAGGCTAGCCGTGATGTCTGCCATACTCAGAAAGAGAGGAACTGGAATAAAATTATATCTACCTGCTCTGCAGGAATAGTTTTTTTCCCCATTTTTTTTAAAGTTCAATCTGTTACCTTCCCTGGTCATAAAAGGTTATATTACACTTATATCCCCTGACTTGACTTTTTCTCACCAAAAGCTAGTTAAATAAAAGGCCATAACAGAAAATGATTAATCTCTAAACTAATTTATTGAAGCAGATACCAAACAGAAATCAGATAAATTATACAGGTTAGAATACACCAGACAATACAAAGAGTTAATGAATTCTCCTACAGGGAATAAGATATCTCACTTCAGCCAAGACAAAGAGGCCCTAGTCTCATTCAGAGGGAAGTTCCCCAAAATCTCTAAGGGAGGCAAGCTGGAAATCAGTGGCATGCCGAGGAGCTAGCTCCCTCTACATATCTGCCTTCCAAAGTCTATTCTCTTTCTTTACAGATCTTTTCCAGAAGAGTCTGGAAATTGCATGTATATGCTCTTGAAGCAGTAATGAAAAGGTTCTTTTTATTTCACCAAATCTCTTGCATCAACTGTGATCTTTAGGCAGTCATGTAATGCTCTTCACCAATCTGGATTCGAGCCTATGCAGTAGACAAAATGGTCCTGGGCCACCTGTGTGACATGTGTAATTTCCATCTGCCTTTTCTTCTGTCTCTCCCCAGTTCTAAGCATTATTGTGTTTACTGTTTAGTTGACTGCTTAATGTGTAACACTTACAGATTATAACATTGTGAAGCCATTTTGAGGGGCTAAGAGGTAGGTTATTTACAGGTAAGGGGGAAGAAGGAAATAAGCATTTACATAGTGATTACTATATGCCAAGAAATGTGCTCATCCCCCTTAAAAACAAAAACAAAAACAAAAACCATATATTGTCTCATTTGATCCTCACAGCAATGAGGTAGGTGCTAGTATTATCTCCATTTTATAGTTGACGAAACTGAGGCACACCGGTTAAATGACTTAGCCAGATTCACACAGGTAGTATCTGAGGTTGTAGTTGAGCTCAGGTCTTTCTGACTCCAGGCCCAGTGATCTAACCATTAGACTGTTGTCTGCTTCATGTATACAAAGACATTCATTGAATGTAGTTTGTCTCAGTTTAAGACAGTGGTGATAGCTTAATAGCTCCAAACTGGTCCTATTCCAGACAGGTCAAATCAATCTTTACTCAGGCTTAGGGGGTCATTTGGTTCTTTCTAGCTGGGGGTTCGGGAGAGGGAAAAGCTGACATTTACATGGCACTTTACTCATATTATCTCCTTTGAGTATCTTATCAACCTTGTGAGGTAGGTACAATTATTATCTTTATTTTACATATAAGGAAGCTGAGGCCCAGAGAGGAGGAGTGATTTGCCTGTGTTCACACAGCTGGTAAACTTCTGAGTTAAAAGTGGAGGCTAACATCCAGAGAAAGAACTATGGAATCTGAATGCAGATCAAAGCACTATTTTCTCTTTTTTTGTTTTTTCTTTCTTGTGGTTTTCCCCTTCTGTTTTGATTCTTCTTTCGCAACATGACTAATGTGGAAATATGTTTAATATGATTGTACATGTATAGCCTATATCAGATTGTATGCTGTCTTGGGGAGGAGGAAGGAGAGGGAAGGGAGAAATTTAGAACTCAAAAATCTTACAAAGGTGAATGTTGAAAACTAAAAAAAAATTTTTAAAAAAAGGAAAAAAAAGGGGCAGGTAGCTGGTGCAGTGGCTAGAGCACTGGCCTTGAAGTTCAGGAGGACTTGAGCTCAAATCCGGCCTCAGACGAAACACTTGACACCAGCTGTGTGACCCTGGGCAAGTCACTTAACCCCAATTGCCTAAAAAAAAAAAGGAAAAAAGAGAAGAAAATGGAGGCTAATTTGCATCTGACTGCCAAACCACCAAATTACAACATAGCTGTAGGAATGGCTGGATTCTAGTTAGCATCCCTTATGGGTATGCTCCATCTCTGTAGCCTTCCTGTCTGTCTGGACAAATTCCTCTTAATACCTGCTTTTTGCTTTTAAGTCTTCTGTAACTGATTACCCTCTGGCCACTTAGCATGGTCTATCTGTGTGGTCCATAACAACTCACTCTTTCAACCCACATGTATTCACCTTTCTGTTTCCCAGGTAGGGCTCCCTGACCTAAAACATCACATGCAGGCTTCATAGATACAATCATGACATTAACATTTCTAAAATTTTACAGCTGATTACATTTTCATCTATAGGGAAGCAGGGATTACAACCCAGTACATAATATAAAGTTGTGATGGGGAGGGGGAGTTTTTCTTTTCATTCTTACTCTTCTTGGCTCATCTGTGTGTCTCAGACCTGTAGGCATTGTTCCTATCAGTCATCTGCCATTGAATATAAGAGATTTTTTTTTGCCCCATTTCCAATTTGTGCGTGCTGTACAGATTTGAACTCAGGGTAGAGCTAATGGGACTGAATGGATCAGCTCTATTTCTTAAAAGGAAAAAAAAAAGAGAGAGAAACTAGTATAAGCTCAGAAGTCTAAAGTCTCTGACAAAAAATTTATTGCATCTTTCTTCCTTCAGGCAGACTACACTTAATTCAAAGGAAAGGCTACTCTACTTTTCAATTTACAGGGGGAAACAATCTTTCACAATTTACCTTAAGGAATTTTTATAGTGTAAACACCAAGAAGTGATATATCTGAAAATTTGGGGGAAGCAATTCCTTCTCAGATCAATTCCTTAACTTCTTTGGTGCCAAAATTTTAAAACTTCCCTTAAGCTGAGCAATTGAATTTATTTTTTATGGGACTTTTATAGACTGACTTGGTCAGTTTTCTGGGGATATTTTATTTATGAGGCAAAAACAGCAACCCACAAAATGATGGGATTCTGATATCATCTCTGTCACTAACTAGCTCTGATACCTTAGAGACCTGTCTTAAGACATCTCACCTCTCTAGCCCTGAGTTTTCTCATTCATACAGTGAAGGGATTGTATTAGATGATGTCTTAGGTTCCTTCTAATCTATGGGTCTAAGTTCATAATATGCTATTTTAGTATCTCTGGTTATAGTTTAAAGTTAATTTCTTTTCATTCTGTTCATTAAGTCCAAAAACCCCTCATTTATCTAATTCCTGTGCAGCGCCCTGTGCTAGATGTTGAGGGAAATATAAAGGTAAATTAGATGTGATCTCAAGTTATTTATAGACTAGAAAATAACAAGTACACAAATATATATTCATGTAACTCCCTCTGTTCAAGTATACTCCTATCACTTTCCAGCTTCCACGGTCTGGTCCATCTCCAGTCATCTTGACTTTTGTCTTGTCATTGGACTCCCATGACTCTGAAGAAGTGAGTGAGGCTGATGACTTTGTGTAGCTCTGCCTCACTTAAATGCAGTTAATTAGCAACCCTTCTGTCACTGGTCCTCTTCCAGAAGGAAGGACAAACAACATCAACAATCCCCAGTTCTGGAACCAAAATTAAATCAACATTACTATTGTCCTGGAAAGGGCATGTCCATCTACCCCTTACAAGTTTGATTTACCACTTTCCAAATCCAAATTATTCCCAGACCATTATTGTCTTATTAGAATGTAAACACCTTTAGGGCAGGAACTGTCTGGACTTTGGTATTTGTGACTCCCTGCTTAGTAAAATAAGGATAATAATAGCATCTTCCTTGGTTGTTGTAGAAATAAAGAGATAATATTTGTTAATCTCTTCATAAAACTTAAAGCACTATATAAAATCTAGTTTTTGTTGTCATTAACTATTATCATTATTAATCATCATCATCATTATCAAAGCTCTTAGCACATAATAAGTGCTTGATAAATGTTTTTTCAATCATTCATTAAAAATGAGGAGGGTGGAATGTGTCATTTTCTGTTTTCCAGGACTGATTGGTCATTAGAGTTAATAGCAACTTCTTTTTTGTGTTCTTTTTCTTTAAATTATTGTAGTTATTATATATGTTGTTCTACTGGTTCCACTGGCTTCATTCTGCATCACTTTCTAGAAGTATTGTCATGTTTCTCTGAATTCTCATCGTCGTTAATATTACACTCATATACAATGATTTGTATTGCAATTTTCTAATCAATGGGAACTTTTTTTTTTACAGTCCTTCGCCATCGTAAAAACTGCTGCTATAATGATTTTGGCCTATAGGTGGCTTTTCTTTCTGTCTTTGATTTCCCTGGGGGTATATGCTCAGTAGTGGGATGCTAGATGAAGTGGTATGAATGGTTTACTCACTTTTCTGATATATTTTCAATTTTTCCCCTCTCTGAATAGTTGGACAGTTTATAGATCCACTAGTAAGTTATTAATGCTTCTCTTCCTATAGCTCATTCAACATTAACTATTCCTTCTTGGGGGGAGTAATTTTTTTTTTTCCAATTTGAGAGATGTTAGGCAAAATCTCAGAGTTGTTTCAATCTGTATTTCTCTGACTCTGAATTATTTGGAGCATTTTATATGGTTATTAATAGCAATTTTATGGGAAAACTTCCTGTGTTTTGACAGTCTACATTTTTGGTGATGATATATATTGTAGGTCAATTTCCTACATGTCTTAAATATCATAGAGTTTTAAGAAACAGTTCATACATTTTTTTTTACCTGTACTGAACAGTATATCTTTATTTTATCTGCATTGATTTTATGCAACACAATTTTGATGTTAGGTAATTGGAGTTAGTTTTATTGTCATTTGGATTCTCCTCTTTTGCTCATTTTTTTGGACAAAGAATTCTCTCCTTGTCAGAGTTATAAAAGGTACAAATCCTCTCTCTTATTTTTGATGGAATCTTGAGGTTGTACAGTCAGTTGAAGCTTGTCATAGTATACGCTACAAATGCTAGTCTACACTGAATTCCTTTGAAACTGCTTTTCAGTTTGCCCAAAAGTTCTTGCCAAAAAAGTTGTCTTTGACAAAGTAGTTTATCTACACTGGTTGGTTGAAGACTAGGCTTGTTACACACTGTGTTTTGAATGCTTGTGGGTCTTACTTATGTAGTCTCTTTCATTGATCTACTTTAAAACCAGCACTAGATAGTTTTGATGATTGTTTTTTTCCTTTATGACATTGATATGGAGAGCTCCATGTAAGAAACTTTTTCAACCAATGCACATGGACATCTTCTCTGCAACTCAAGTCTTAGAGAGTTGTCCAAGGTTGCCTAGTATTTTCATAGGAGTGACTTGAATACCAGTCTTTCAGATTTGGAGTCCAGATCTCTATGCACTATGTCATGTTGCCTCTTTTCAACGATTATATAATAATAATGGAATAAATGTAATAATGTACATAGTTTGAGCTTTCGTGATGATAATGCTCTTTCCATTAATACTTTTTTAATTTGAAATTTTATACTATTTATTCCTCCAAATAAATTGTCATTATTTTGTATATTTCTATAAAACATCTCCTTTGTAGTTTGTTATAACATTAAATCTGTTAATTATTTTTATATTGGCATGGTTCAACCATGAACACTGATTGTCTCTTTATAATTATATAGGCTTTATTTCTGTAAAAGTCTTTGTAAAATATGTATTTTTATAAATCTTGAATTTTTTCCTTCAGTGTTTAAACTCTTAGATACTTTATCATTTTTGTTATTGTGAATATAATTTTGCTTTCTATCATTTCATTCTGGTTTTTTCAGTGCTTCTTTACTTAGAAATGCTGATGATTTTTGTGGATTTATTTTGATACTGCTAGTTAAGCTGTTTATCTTAATTGATTTTTTTTTTCATGAATTCTCTGGGATTTTCAAAGTAAACTGTCATATTATCACCAGCAAGGAATAATTATGTCTGTTCTTTACATGGAAATCCTTTTTAAAAAAACAGAACCACAGAATTAGTTATCATCTAGTCCTACATCCAAAATGAATTTCCACTATGACATATTGCTCATCCAGTCTCTGCTTGACAAACAAGCAGGAACCCACAATTTCCCAAGATAGGCCAAATCCACTTTTGGACAGCTCTAAGTGTTAGGAAGTTTTTTTTCCTGACATCAAACTTAAATTTCCCTCTTTGTAACTTCTACTCCTTACTTGTGGTTCTGCCTTCTGGGAATAAGCAGAACAAGTCTAATCTCTCCTACACATGTAGCACTTTAAATACTTGAAGACAGCCATCATGGCTCCCCTAACCCCAGAGCTCTTCTCGTGGCTAAACATGCATAGTGTCTTCAGTCGATTCTCATCTGAAATGGACCCAAACTATTTTCTCATTGCTATAGCTAGGATTTTTAAAAAATGTAACATAGGAGAGTAGAGAGGGATAACCTTGCTTTTCTCCTATTGATCGCTGTCACCTTAAGCTGAGAAATTGTGTTTCCAGTCATATTATCAATGTGCCAATTTCACTTATGGGAAAACTGTGGTACAGAACAATGAAATAATATGTCAAAGATCTGAGAATGGGTCAGTCAGGATTCGAACTCAGCTTTTTAGATCACTTAAATCATTTTAGCTTATTTTCAAAATACTGCTTTTATATAAGATCTGCAACTACTGAATAATGTAGCTCATTTCAAATTGTCATTCATACAACCTATATGTTTTCCAGTTTTAATTAATGCTTCTGTTTTTGAATATTATTGTAAATTCAACATAAATATGTTTAATACAATGTGTTACTGCATTTCTATTTAGTCATACATTCCTAAAATTTGATAAGACTATAATAAAACATTTCAATTTTCCTTCCTTAAAGTTTTGTTACGCGTACATTTTCCTTGGTCACAGTATATGATGCCCTTCCTTTTAGCTAATCATTTCAAAAGGATTAGCATTTGAGTGATCCTACTTTAATGTTCCTCAGGCAAGAGAACCAAAGAAGTGTGGCTTCACATGTAACCTCAAATTTTTCAGTGTTTCCTGTAGCTAATGGCTTGAAGCTGCTCCAAAAATAGAAATCCTTCTTAATAAGGAATTTCTATAGTAACAGCATAGGTCTCTGAGTGTTGATTTAGTTAGACAGTACCTCCTTGAAGTGGGGGTATATTCACATACTTACATTAACTACACTACAGAGACGAAGTTCCATTATAGATTTTTCTTTCAATGAAAGGAAGTAAGTTTATTTCTTCCTTTAAGAGATTTGTTGAATTGGATTGACAGCTATATGGCCTGAAACTTTCTATTTTTTTGCCCTTTGTATTTCATGGGAAGGATATGTTTTCCCATCAGGCCCAAATTAAATCTTTGAGCTGCTCTGATATAGCTAGCTATGGTAAAAGAAAGACATTTGTTGGGACATGCCTCTGTGAAACTGGACCTGTATCCAATATATCACTTCTTCCTGAATCATATCATTTAGGCATTGATGGAAGGACACTGGACTTGGGTTCCAATCTCAGCTCTGCCATAAACTACCTATTTGCCTTTAGTAAAGTCATTTCACTTCTCTGATACTCAGCTTCCTTACTGGCAAAAATGGCCAGTCAGAAGATGATCTCTAAATTCCTTTTTACCTCTGATTTCCTATTCTGTATTTACCTTTGTGTATGGTAGGAAGAGGAGCGGGGGATAAGGATCACAGAGAAATGTCCAAAGGCAGTTTTATAGAATTAGTAGAGGTAGGGGACAGAAGGAAAGCAGGGATCAATGCTGATAGGGCATGCCAATGCATTCCTAGAAATACAAGTTTGGGGGGG